>NW_026882897.1:0-44710 GCF_032173495.1 Musca vetustissima
GAAGGCTAGGCGCCTTTGGGTGAAACGAACGAGCGAAAGAACGAACGGATGTCCTTGACTGTTGAACAAAAAAGGCTTATAAAGTTAAAAAAGCAAGCAAGCATGCTATAAAACATAACAAAAACAATAATAGCAGGAAGAAAAAAAAAATATGACAAGGAAGTTGGGGGAAAAAACAACGAAAAGGAAATGCAAACAATAAACAAAGTATCAATAACAAAGAATGTAAGATATATTGGGTGTCTTTAATTTTTGACAATTCTGAAAAATGATGATGTTGTGAGATGTCTCCGGAATGCAGGATGAATGGATGGATAGATTGATGTTGTAAAAAAACAAGAAATAAAAAAGATTTTATGGAAACATATTATAATGGGCAACTCATTAAATTTTTAACGTTCAATAGATTTTTTGGGGGCAGTATATAAAGAAAAGTGTATAAAGAAAGTAGCAAGCAATTTGTAAAGAGGGAAATTTTCTGTAAAAATGAAAATAACAAGAGAATTCTATACATAATATAAATAAGTAGAAAGTGGCCTTTTAAAGATCGAGGCCATTATATGCAGGCAATGCCATTGTAAATTTTCTGTTATTAGGTTTTTTATACTCTGAGAAAATTAAATATCAAATTACAGACACTAGTATTGGAAAAAATGGTAATGAACTTGGCTAGTTTTTGCCTATTTCCAATGACTCTCAGCACTTAAATTTGTTAAAAGGTATTTTACCCAAGGCCTATTAAACAATATTTCTTCCAAGACTATGAAAATTTATACTTTTTCTTGGAAATTTCATCCCAAGGACTATCAGAGCGTAGATAAAATAATGAACATTTTTCCCAAGGACTATCAGAGTGAAGGTTATTCTTTATACCCCCCCACCGTTTCTCAACACTTCAATGTGTTTTTCTAAAAAAAAAAATCAGTGTTCTTCATCAGGGTTCTGGTCATTTCGTTTGGAAAATTGGCTAAAATCCTACAAATACCGAATATGGGACGTGTTTTCTATTCAAGCATTAACGTATTAATAATAAAAACCAAAATACAACAAAATTACAGTCACTTTGGTGGGAAAATTTGATAAAAACCCTGCACAGATGTATGTCAGTTTCTATGACCCCGAGCGAAAAGGGATGTAATTTATTTAGGGAATTTCAATGCCAAACAACCAAGGAGTAATCGAAACATCAATTGTAAAATGTTAAAGCTTTATCTTTGATTTCAACATTTATGATGACAAATAGATATTGACAAATACAGACCGACCTAATAAAGAAAAAAACCATAAAACCAATAGTCGCACCGAGCCGACCATATGATGCTCCTGGATAGTATTTCGCGATATTTGCACCCTTCTGGTCGATTAAAGGTCAAATGTACGTTTTTTTTACCCTGGCATCGTTTCAGAAATATGCTTTCCTGGAGTGAACATTAATGCCATAATAATCAAATGTTCCTTTTTTACACACAAAAGCCTTGACCGATCATTATAAAATCAGTCATTCCAATAAGTTGGCCAGATCCCCTTTCCCTTGTAAAATGAACGATGTTATGCTTTCGATATTGGTCTCAAAAGCGTATCGAAAAGCAGACAAAAGTAAATGTTACGGTCCATTTCATTCCATTAAAATCACCAGAACACCGCGGAAAACTATAGATTATGTCCTTGTTCATAATCAGAACTTCAAAGCAAACTACAAGCCAATTCCGTCCTAGCATGGCAATGGTAATAGTAAACAATATCAGAATACGAAACCCCCTTAAATATTTAAGTATATTTGCCCTATATATTAGTTGGGGAAAAAGAAATCCATTATTATTATTTTTTTGGTGTAAACAGTTATGGTCGATTTTTTTCTCCTGAGCGATGTTACGACTGCTACCATGCCGGTCAACTTCGATCATTTCTCCGATTTTATCGACATTTTGAAGACCGGCCTAAGTGTGCGAGGTGCATATTTAACATCAAAAAAATTCCAAAATCAACGAAACCAAAGTTGCACATAATTGGCTGTTACAGTATAATTTTAGCCGCTTCGCTTGCATTTTCGCCTTTGTCTCTTCTATTTTCAACACCCTGTAACTCAAAACTGAATGCAAAAAAAAAACATAAATCTGATATTGTTTCATCGATACTTTACGAGAAATCTGTCAGTACAGTCATTTAAAGGTGAGGAGTACATATATGCACCATAGAATGCATTTTTTGCTGTTTTCACTCAAAAGTGTTGGGCCATGCGATCCGCTACATTTTGAGGGGTTCGGGTCATAATTGTAACCTCTAGAGCGACCAAAAACAAACAAAAAATAAAGCCTTTGACCAGTTTAATCCCCTAAATATGAACGAAACATTTTCTAGGGGTCATCTTTGGTCGATGACGATTGAGCAATAACTGGCTCAGCTAGTCGAGATATTTGGATCGGTATACTAAAAGGTGGATCTAGAATCAATATTTGTGGGAGTTCAACCAGATCGAAATTATAGTACCCTCTACCCCATGGTGTGCATTAAAAATGTCTCAAAATTTTCGGGGGCTGTATATGGAGACTGTGTGGAAGGCTGGTCATGCTCTGAACAAGTAATGTTGCATAGATCATTTTCATTTCATCATTTTCAGCATTGATGTATGTATGTCAACCTCCAAAAACCGATATGTCAAATTACAGATCTTTCGATTGGAAAATGTGATTAAAACCTTCAAAATGTTGACAACCTTTGAAATCCTGAAATATCAAATTAGAGCCAATAAGGTTGGAAATCGACTGCAATCTCCCCAAAATACTGGATAATTGGTGTCCCCAGAAACCAAAATTAATAATTTTTGGAAGGGAAATTGCCTAGACTATATTTTTCCGAAATATAAAGTTTGGGTCAATTCGGTTGTAAAACATGGCTAAACTCCACAAAACGCTGAAAAAACTGTCATCTGAACGAATGGTTTTTCCCGCTCATCAAGACTTCAATGTGCTGTGAACGACAATCGTCAAATGGCTCGACAATTCTATGAGGTTTATGCGAAAACATGAGTCTATTATGAATTCTTTTCTCTATCGATTCTTTTTCGAAGAACTCAAATGCCGATCAGAACATGCGGATAGGGCCTTTAAAAGTATATTTCTCTTTAAGGTAACGGTTTTATGTGGATTATTTGAAGTATGCTATTTTTTAGAATGTAAGGATAGGGTCATTGAATGGGCCGGAACCTTTATATGGAGACTATGTTAGAACCTGGACAATTTTCAAAAAATTGTTTAACCTCTAGGATTTCAAAATCGGAAATAACAATAATTTCAATTAACAATGTTGTTGTACCTTTTAAATCGTTGTTGTACAGTGAAAATCCTAAGTAAGGGATAAAAGATCCCAACCTTAATTTCCGGATATTAGATCGCAAAATAATACTAAAAGATATTTTCGAATGAAGAAGCGATCGCCAAAACTACGTACTATGTCTCAGACGATGAAAAATCGGTATTGAAAATATAAATTCAATTAAAAGGAATTAGTTTCATCAAATAAAAGTGTTGTATTATTCCGGGGCCTTTTCAATTGGCCTACCATACTTATAATTTTTCCCACTTATACCCCAATACACCAACTAAAATCCACATCTGTTGCAGCACACATGACCTACAAAATCAAAAAAATATATATATTCCCAAATGCCTTAAAGACAAATACAAAAACGTAGAAAATCAATAAATTAATTACAATAAATGTGATATAGGCAACAGGTTTAAGTTATTATCGGCAAATCTGACATGGGGGTCAAATACACACAATCACTTTTAGAATTCATGTTACACTCGAAAAGATAACAAAATATCGTACAAATGTATGCACACACATATATACGATTACATACATATATATGTAGGATACCTTCATACACATTTCATTACAAATACCATAACTTGTGTTCAATGTAAAAGTTCACATGCTTATCATTTGACATATGTGTGTGTGTAGCTACAAAATGTATATGTATCTAATACAAAAGGATATACCCAGAGCGAGAGACTGTGTTCGGAAGAGAGTGAAGAGGTAGAAAAAGTCGAATCCAGTGCCAAAAGGTTTCCTTTTGCTCTTAATCCACTATAAACATGTGACACTAAATTTAGTTTAGCCGCAATGCCAGCCATGGCTTCCGAAAGGAGTTTAATGCTTCAGGTATAATTTGTGTCGGCGTGCGAGTGTTTATGTGTAAGTGAATGTGTGTGTGTGTGAGAATATACGGTATAATGGGAACAAATTTATGAAGACAAAGTTTGTTTTTGGTGTATTTATGCGAGTGTGTGATATTATAACCTAAACATTAACATCTTGTTTGTTATGTTTATTAGCTCGGGTAGAGAAAGAAATATGAGTTAATGAGGATATAATGTGATAAATTTTGTTTATATTTTGAGGTATCGAAACTTGGTAGGACAATGCAACTAGGACCGTCAAAATATCTTAAATGGGACTTTTAGGGGGCCATGCAAAAATATGCACCTATATGGACATATTCTTTTATGAACCCTAAATACAAAAAATCATAAACTGAAATAGAAAATAATAATTGGTAGCAAAACATAATTTATAAAAAAATCTACGCTCTACTATTCATTAGAAAAAAATCGGATAGTTCCTAAAAAAATTCATTGGTAGAAAATATTATTTGAAAAATCGTCACTCTGATAGTCTTAGTCCATGAAAAATACTCTTTATGAAATGCATTGTTTGATAGACATAGGAAAAATATTCTTTAAAGAATGAACTCTTCAGAAAAATATTATTTAAAAAATATTCTTTTTTAAATCTAAGCTCTAATACTACTTTAAAAATATTCCTTAAATAATCTACGCACTGATAGTCATTGGTAATTATGGTCTTCAACAAATCTGACGGTCCTTGGTAGAAATATTCTTTAAAAAAATTGGCAGCCCTCGGCAAAAAAAAAAAAAAAAAAAATAAATAAAATAAACAATTGACAGTCTTTGGCAAAAAACATTCTTTAAAAAATCTACTCTCTGAAAGTTCTCAGAAACACAACTCTACAAGGTTTATTAGAACTTTGTATAAAAATTTCTGTACAAAAATATTCTTAAAAAATCTTGATTATCTTAAAAAATCTATGCTTCTAAGCCCTTGGTAATTTTTTTAATCTACGTACTAAAAAAAAAAATTCTTTAAAAATTTTTGGTAAATAAACTTCCTTAAAAAATAGAGTTCTTATTGTTCGGTCTTTTTAAAAAACATACTTTAAAAAATCTACGCTCCTAGAGAATGTAAAACAATATTTCTTTAAAAAAATATTTTTTTAATTTATGCTCTAATAATCTTTAAAAAATGTTCTTGAAAAAATCGAAGCTCTGAAAGCCTTTGGTAAAAAATATTCTTGAAAAAATCGAAGCTCTGAAAGCCTTTGGTAAAAAATTTTCTTTAAAAAATCTACACTCTACACTTGGTAAAATTATACTTTAAATTATAAACTTTATAGTAGTCCGACACGGCAATCATCCTACAGATAATATTCCTTAAAAAAATCTTCATTGCAATTATCTTAGAGAAACTATTCTTTAAAAAATATTCGCTCTGAGAGTCTTTGGTATTTGGTAAAAATTTCTAAAAAAAAATTCGAAATAGTCCTTGGAAAAAATTATTTTTCTTAGAAAAACTTTATACTATGATAGACCATGCACAATGATTCATTAAAAAAATATACGCTCTGATAGTATTTGTAGTTACTTTCTTTAAAAAATCTGCGGATCTATAGTCCCTGGTAAAAAATATTCTTAATAAATCTATGCTCTAATAGTCCTTTAGAAAAATATACTTAAAAAAATCTAAGCTCTGATAATCATTGTAAATGTTTATTTTAAAAAATGTCATAGTTCGGAGTCACATCCTACGGGTCTAAAGGTCTACGCTCCGGCAGGCTTTAAAAAATATTCTTTGAAAAGTCTACATTCTGGAAAATATTTAAAAGAAAAAATGTTACGCTCTGATTGTTTTTCGAAAACTATTTTTAAAAAATCTACGATGTGATGGCCCATCGTAAAAATATTCTTAAAATAAATCTACGCTCGTAAAGTCCTTGGAACAAATATTCTTTAAAAATCAAAGCTTCCATAGTCCTTGAAAAAATATTCTTTAAAAATCTAGGCTTCAATAGTCCTTGAAAAAATATACTTTAAAAATCCGCGCATAAAAAGTTATTCTTTAAAAAATCTCTACTGCAATATTCTTTAAAATTTACGCTTCTATTATAGTCCTTGTAAAAATATTGTTGAAAAATCTAATCTTATTCCTTGAACAAATATTCTTTAAAACTCTACAATTTTTAAGACATCTACGCTAAGATGGTCCTTGGTTATTTTTTAAAAAATCTTCGCTCAGTCAGTCCTTGACAAAAATGCATAAGCCCTTGACAAAAATTAATCTGATAAATATATAAAAAATCTTTGTTCTCTTAGTCTTTTATCAAAAATATTCTTTAAAAATCTACTTCGATTAGACCTTAAAAAAATTCTTCAAAAATCTACATATCCTTTAATAAACCTAAACTCTGGTAGACCTTAGAAAAAAATATTCAATTAATAATCTACGGTTCTGAAAAAATTGCATAATAAATCTACTCTCGTATAGCTCTTGAAACAATATTCTTAAAAAAACAACACTTCTATAGTCCTTGAACAAATTCTTGAAAAAATACATTCTTACAAAAAATTACGGTTCCGATAATGCTTAAGTTTTTCCTTTGTTTGATCTACGCTTCTTAAACGCTTGCAAATTATTCCATAAAATATCGTTTCGAAACCACCTCAATATATAAAAATGGTGAAACAACTAAATTCACCCATATTTATTATATGTTGCGCCATAACATATTCACCTATGGGGATTATAAGAGAGAACTTTCCACTTGACTGCATTAATTTTTACAAGCTGTCGAGGATATGGAAAAAGGTAACCGAGCATCTAACTACAAGTGCTGGCAGATAATGATGATGTTTGTGGATGTTGTCGATAATGATGATGACAACGTTGGGTAAATTATGATAATAATGAAGACCCATAGCATTGTTGATAAATACTTTACCATGTACAAAGATATGTGTACATAAGTATATATGTGTACATTTTTTATACGAGATTTATAAAGGTAGTGTCACAGCTCAGTTGAAGGTTAAATAAGTTTTATCATTTGCTTATGCAGAAGATATTATTTTTGAAAAGAGATAAAATAAGAGAAAAAGGAAGACTTTGTGTTGTTTTTGGGAAAAGTGAAGTCTTAAGTTAAGTGTATACAGTTGACTGAGCATTTTGTAATTTAAGACCCCAACCTAAAGTTTTAAATTCCTCCAAATATTGGTAACAAAGCCAATATCAAACGTTTTGGTTGTATTCAAGTGTGCAGAACTTATAATCCAAAATGTTATTGCCACACAAAAAATAATGATATTGAATTAATGACTTTGACCTATAGCTGGATGGATAACCGCAGCCCCCTCCAAATTAACATTTATATAAATACCGTTGTGAGACAACCTGTCTGTGTTCAAGTTTACTTACAGCAGAAGCAACAAGCAAATAAGGGAAAATCCCAGGCATTCATAATTTATTTATACGGTTATTGATCAATTGTCATGACCACTTTTCTTTCTGTCGTCGTCATTGTTTTTGATTACAATAATAATAAAAAAAGCAGCGTAGGAAAAATGTTATTGGAATTTTTATGTCATATTGAAATTATGTCAATGTCTTATTATTAATATATAAAAGGAATACACTTAACCTCTAAAACTATATTTAGACATTTTTCTAATATTAGCATAGTAAAATAGTCTGACTCGATGCTTAAATATTGATTAATTCTCTAATGAAAATGACGTTTTATCAATTTGATGAGTAATTTCGACAAAATTGCGATATTAATATTTAATATAAAAATGGAAAGTGTTTATATGAAAATATAACATTATCTTTATAAGAAAACATGCATATGAAGCAATATTCTCAAAATACCAACAATTGAGTGGGCGGACCAAACTTTCTATATCCTTAAGCATAGATAAACTGAGTTTTCTATGATTTCTACCATATGGTTACTGATAATTATTCCAAGAGATTTTTGTAACCAGCAGCGCAACAGAAGTACAAAACTTTAGCAAATATTAGGGAAGAGGGAGCACCTTTGAACAGCGATCATAAAATCTCCATTCTCGATTTTTTATTTTTAATATTTTAAATGGGCTAGTAAATGAATACCAATGCTTGTTAAGGTTTGTAACTTTGCACATATATATTTAAAGATTTAAAAAGGAAGAAAAATAATGGCGGGCATGATAACTCCTCACTGGAACATCGGAATCCGAAAATTCCAACGGTGTTAGAAAGAGTACATGTCTGGCTCTCGTATGAACTAGGATAATTGACTTCGCACAACAATTGACAAAATGGCGGAATTTTGAAAAAAAAATTCTTAAAATAGTCTATTTTTGACCATAAACTAAGTTTAAAAATAAGGAAGATCTTCACCGATTGGTTTTATCCTAGTTCATACGATAGCTATATACTCACAGAGAAACGTCCCAAAATTTGAAATCGATTGGGTTATTAGTTTTTGAGTTATCGTGCCCGCCATTCGCAAAAACTCTGTTTGGAAAAAAATGCCTTAAAAGTTTGAGAAGCCCTCTTGCTGTCACTTGACGCTAATACAATTAATGGGCTATATCTGCAAAAATTCTTGAGATTTTCACTTGAAAATTTATAGGGCAATATTGAATTAGTGCAGGTTCGAATTAAATCAAAATACAATTTTTTTTTTTGAAACGGTGAATGGGGGGGGGGTTGGTATTCCTAATTCAATGAGAAAATTCGAAAAAAAAATAATACCGAAAATGAGGCGGGATCTTTATGTGAGGTCTATATCAAAACTTGGACCTATATAGAAACATTTTCGCAAACATAATATATTTCTTACCATACAATATGCTTGAATGCCACTACAATGGGAAATGCGGTTAAAAATTTCAAAATACTGACAATCATTAAAACGGATCTATATTGTCAGTCATCTACAAAAAATGGTATAAAGCATTTACAGGCACATAGGTGAGAACATGTTTCAAGATACCAAATATTGGGAATAGGGGAAACTTGGGAACCATTGACACTTTTTGTTTAGAGCTCATTATCTCAGTACATATTAAACAGATATACAAAGTTTGTGGCTAGAGATTTCAAACTTTGCGTCAGTTATTTATTTTGATGTTGATTCCAAATTTCGTTCAAATTGGATAAACAATGGGGGTTTAGTGCACCATTTACAGATAATCGGACGAACATACAAGCGGGAGCTATAACTAAATCTGAACCGATTTTAACGAAACTTAGAACACACCATTTTAGATTCAGTTTAATACGATATTTATATTTTCGATTAAGTCCCCTATAGATTTGGTGCCCCACTTACTTAAAATGGGAGCTTTATCTAAATCTGAACCGATTTTCACCAAACAACGCACGATACTTTAGACTCAATACAATATGGTATTCCAAATTTAGTTTTAATCGGACAAACTATGGTAGCTTATAACATCATTTACAGAAAATCGAACGAACATATATATGAGAGCTATATCTAAATCAGGACCGATTTTCACGAAACTTAACACATGCCATTCTAGAATAATTTCGGTCTCAATCGATCATATCTTGGGAGATACATAAAATCGGACGATAATATATGTATATGGGATATATATCTGAACCTATATATATATATATATATATAGATATTCTCAAGAGATATTTATAACTTTACATACATCAACCTGTACTTTATTAAGAACGTTGTGAAAATTTTGTTTTAATCGGTCAATTAGTATGACTTGGGTTAAGTATTGTGGAATCAGACAAATCTATGGGAGCTATATCTAAATTTGAACCGTTTTTTCCAATTTCAGTAGTGTTTCATAGTGTTCATCTTCTTCAGATCATAAGTGTGACATGCACTTGGATTACAAATTAAAATTGACATGTATAAATCGGGTCAGAAAGCAATTCTATGGATATTCTCAAGAGAAACCAAGGGTCCATCTCGTTTTCTTTTGCTTGTTTCAAACATAGACAAAGACAAAATACCCTGTACCACAGTGCGTTAAATAAAAATGCCAACTTATCGGATACGGATTTCAGGATAGAAGCCGAAAAATGCTAAAAGTAGAGCGGGTCCTTTATATGAAGATTATGGTTGAGAAATTTGGCTAAGTCCATCATGGGACTAATATGAATCAGACTCTGTACCAAAAAATAGACCCAATTGGTCATCTTCACAAAATAAGCCCCTTAATAACCAAATTATGTGCTTATAAAATAAATATCTTTAAAAATAAATCTTAAATCGTTTTTTCCAATGAATATTTAAATTCTTACAGTTCGCTTGACATCTTTGAGATATTAACAAGTAAAACGTGGTTATGTTCGGTCCGGCCGATTAGATTACATACACTCAGGTTAAAAAAAATGACATCAATATAACGAAAGTAAACCAGGACCAATGAACATTTTCTTAGTAGAAGTATATTAGCACAAGGAATCAAGGTGACAAATTACAGCCATTTCACAAATGTGGTGTTATGTCTCTAAGGATTGGATAATTGTTTCAGTGACGACATTATTGAAAGTTTCCTCGATATCAATGCATCGTTGGGTATGTTGCTCTTTATCATGGTGTCGACCGTTCCATAGTTTTGAGTAAGAAAAAAGATAGACCTTTGCCTTGCAGGGCTTAGATATGAATACAGGCTTTCGCAGGTAAACGTGCGAGTTCTGCTAAATATGGTGATATATAGTCCGCATCATTTTGTAATAAAGCTGGTCTGGTACGACAACTTTGAATGGTGAGAAGCTCTTCTAAGACTCATATTAGTTTTCCAGACACGATATTAGGCTATGCCTTTTCTTGCGAAAATCTCTTTCTTTTTGCGTCTTTGCTGTTTAATGTTTGATTGACTTGCTGTTCAATGTTGTTCCTTCGGTTCATTCTGTTTATTTTTTTTGTTTTTGTGCCTCAGATAACTGCTTCTTTCTTGTAGTAAGCTTAGCGAAGTCCTTGGTCACTACTTTAATCATCTTATCAGCTTCTATGACAGTTGCATTTGTCCTTGAACTCAGACTCATTTTTGCTCATTTTCTGCGAGCTTGTAGCAGTACCCTAGACTACAGATGCCAGGAGACCCGTATCTTTAGTAGATGTTTGCTCACAATCGCAGGATAACGACGGGGCGTGACTTGTGGACAGATCAACGTCACCCGCCATTGCTGAGTTATTTAGGATGTGCACCGTACTGTTTGTTTATGAGGCACTAAATGTGTTTTCACCTTGTACAATTGCGGCTGAGGCTTTAAAAATGCCGAAGATGAGGTTGAACCATTATTGAGGATTATTTAAAAAAAAATAACTTATATTCATAACTTTTTGCATAGATCTATGTTAAGCTTCAAAACAAGGAATTGCGGTTATTATACCGATATACTCCAAATATCGATAGATATATAGCAATGACTGTGTAAAATTGCAGATCCTCTATGTAAAGATCACGCTCATTTTTCATTACATCTGAAGTTTTAGTAACACACTCACTCGCTTTCGTATAGTTCCTATAAATCTCAATATGCCTACGGTAGGGGGTATTAATGTTTGTTCCGGCCGAACTTAACACTTTTTTGCATTAGTAATGATTGTTTTTAAATAATAATGTGTAATATGAGAATATTATTGGATTCGTTTTCGGGTAATAAATAATCCGAAATCGAGCTATTTGTTTTCGATTCTCACACAAACTCTGTAGTTCTGTTTTTTTGAGTTCCTCCAAAAATAAATTTTATTTACGAGTCTTTAGCTTGGTATCTTATTTTTTCAAACAGTAATCTACAGATACCCTACACAACTCTGTTGTCAGATTTATAATGCCGTGAAATATTTATCCTAGACCCACCTTTAAGTATACCGATCGACTAGCTGAGTCGATCTAGACATGTGTGTCCGTTCGTCCGTCTGTCCATTATAATTTGTAAACACGATACAGGCCACAGTTATGGCCAATCTTCACGAAATTTTGCATGTAGGATGGGTTCTGGCCAATGAATGAATGAAGACCCCTATTGTTTTTGGAAAAGATTGGTTAATATTTAGGGGATGAAATATACCAAAAACTTTATTTTTGTCGGGTTTTCTGGTCGCGGAGGCCGCAATTATAGCCCAAACATGGAGAGGGGGATCGGGACAAAGAATAAGCATGCCTGTTTTGATTAAGATCGGTCAATATTTAGCCGGTCAAATGGACCTTGACTTTTGTGTGAAAAATGACAAAATTTGTATTCTATAGCGTATATATTTACCCATAAAGAACAAAGACCCACGAAATGTATACCAATTATATGGATGTATGTAATCAGATGTGGGAGTTACACTTAAATATTTACAGGTGCTTACGTACTGATATATTATTTAGTAACCTATTACCACACTGGAGGGCGGAAATGTAGAGCTGATCGCTATGAAATGTTCCATGAGGTTCCAGTAGTGGTCAAGGACAACGACTATAATTTTCAGTGATGATCAGATAATAATTTTGGGATGATGTGGACCGAAAACTTATTTTTTTCTAGTCGATTTAGAGGCCACAATTATAAACCGAACATCACAACACAACCCACGGTCAAGGGAATCTGGACAAGTAATTAGAAGGACTGCACTGAATATTAGAAATATTCGGAAAATATGTCAGTGTAAGGAAGACCTATAATCGGCCAAGAGGGTGCAACTATCACGAAATATTGCCAGGTTCGGAAGAAATCCGCAGAAAGTTAGATTTCCGTGATAGTTGTGTAGGGTATCGTATGGTCGGCCCCGTCCGACTATACTGCTCTGCTCACTGGTTATTACTTGTTTTCAAAAGGAATTGTTTATCCTTCCAAAAAGATTTGATTTCAATTGATCTACAGTTATACTCTTCGAAAATGGTTTATATACTGTCAAGAGTATAACATATTCGACATAAATATATTAAATATTGGTTGAATATACGACATCACTGATGGCCATTGTGTAGAAAATAATTATAAACCAATCATTCAAGAATAATGTAACATTTGATATAACTCATTGTGCTTTTTAGCATTATTTTTTAAAAGTAACTTTCCAAAACCCATCTAAAATTGAAAAGCCCATTTGAAATTTAATAAATTGTGTAACGATGTGGTGTTATCAATTAAAATTGTCCACACACTCCTTTTTGATACAATATTTCAAAACAATTTCACATATTAGCATTCAGAATTTTGGAATACAAAAAATACTATCAATCAAAACCAGCCAGTCGAGAAGGCAGTCAGTCAACCAATCAGTCACAACAGTTAACACATCATCATCTCTATGGACCATACCCGACCAGTCCAGTTTTTGTTTCATTCCTGTTGAATTCATTTGTTCGTTCATAGACAACAGAATGTTGTAACATTTTTAATAACCAACATATTTTCGTTGTTTCGTTTCGTTGTTATATGTTCACACTAAAATGTTGTAAAATTTAATATATTGTATTTATATATATACGAATATACTCTCGGAACGTTCACAATGATTGGCATTGTTGCGAGGCTATGGACTACCAGCACCAGCATTTAATGTAACAACGAATTTCGGTATTTATAACTCTCAGCTATCGTAAAAAACCAACAAATTTATGTGTATTGTGTGGTGTGTATGTGTATGTTGGTTGGTTGGGAAAGTTATGGCTTTATTGCCATCGTATGTGAATGTGATGAGAACTTTATCATACGGAAATTTGGCAATTATTAAATCCTCCCACAATAAAAACTGGGATCTGACTTTTTCCTATGGATATTTTTAGTTTGGCTACACAGATTCATTTCAAGCTGTTTGTGTATTTGTGTGGTGTCCATCAACACAATTCAATCTAAAGTTCATTTACAGTGGGTGTTTGAGAAAACCTCGAAAATAGTTTTATCTTCTGAGAATAAGGATTTATCTGGGTATAATCCGTTACAATGGATATTGGTAATATAAAAACAATATACCATAGTTTTGTATTTATTTTTAGCACTATCTGTATATATGGAAATCATATAAAATAGTTGATTAATTTTACTTACGCTCCTTACATTCCAATAATGTGGTGGTGTGGTGTTATTAAAATAGATTTGAATAGTGATGGTGGTGATGATGATGAAGTGAATAATATAAGGGTTGCTGGAATCCATCACTTGTACTGTAAGTGATAGTGATGATGACGTTGAACTATCATAATCATAAAAGTTATGATTTGATTTAATATTCATTCCCTTTTCTCTATGTTTTTCTTCTTTAATAAATCTTTTACCATGATATTCCAAAGCCAAACATTTTTTGTAGAATCTCTTCACTTCTCAAAATCATTGTAACATTCGAATATCAAATTGCCAATATTTGTTTGTGTTATTTTTACCACACCACATATACTGTTATGTCTCTTAATATTGCTCAAGACATATTATATCCTGTTCAGTTGTTATCCTTTTCAATTTTTTCTCAATTTATGAATACTATTTATGCAGTTAACTTTTCAGAACCGAGAAAAAAACATATTGTGCTATTTGTTGTTGTTTTATTCTGCATATTTCTCAGTATTCGGTGATGATTTTGTGTTTATTTGTTTTTATACGGAAATGGTCTATGGCGAATTGCTTGATGTGTGGCTAAGATAAGTAATAACAGGCATGATGATTTCGATTAGGAAAAATACGAATCAATCACAGGAAATTATATGGAGGTCGGTCGTTATGAGCCAACTTGAATACTACCACCCTTTCATAAAGACTTCTTATCAAGAAATATGGGCATTAAGTATATATTTCAGCCTACATCATATCGTATGCAATACTCACGTAAACAAATAAAACGATTTTCCAGAAAATGTGTGTTTAAGATTTAAATTTACTCAATCAGAGTATGAAGGAGATATGTATCTGATTTTTTACACAACATTTAATTTGGTATAGCGAACAATTAACAAATCACGATTTTTGATTTATATCGGTCTGTGCAAAATGTTGCTTCAATTGTACTTAGTCCACAAAAATACATGGACGGACGGACAGACGCACGGACAGACGGACAAGCATAAATCGACTCAGAAAGTGAATCCATGCATATTCTCAAAAGGAACCATGTTCCTATCTAGTTTCCTTTTGCCTGTTACAAACATATGCACAAAGACATAATACCCTGTACCACAGTGTGGTGAAGGGTATAAATATTGGAGGCATTAAAAACAAAACAACACAATTACTATACCTCCTTCGTATGATTCATTGTAAAAAGTCATAGAAACAATATCTATCCGAGCAAGACGCCAAGGATATAAAATACAAAAATGAAGAAGTCAAAACATTCAACATTCAAAACTGACATCCTTCCATATACGTGAGTGAGTATATGGAAGGATGTCAGTAGTATGTGTATATCAAAATGATTGATTTATAATTCATTCAAGTGAAAGAAAAAATATCAATTGAGTGGTTGTTCTAGTTTCAAGAATTCCTTATTTTCTATTCCTACTATTCGTACACTTCCCTTTAAACGAATTCTTAAATTTTATGCAAAACGATTTTCATAAATCTATTCAGTTTAATATTCTCCATAAATTTGTGTAATGCAAAAAACAGCAGCTTCCATAAATTCTTTAGCGGATATAATTCAGTTTTTCCTCATTTAACAGAATTTAATTACAAAATCCTGATTAAAAAAAATGAAACTTAATAATAGCTGCTTGGTTGGTTAATGAACACTTAAGAGTCAATTGTTCAGCTGTTGCGGTGTTGTTGGTGTGTGGCCGATAACAATCGGAAACGGTCCTATCGCGGCATTTGCTGATTATTTTATTGTTGCTACATTTTTGTGCGATTAATTATTTCCGATTTAATTTCAATTTTAATTTTACAAATGCAATTTCAGTAGAATGAAATATTGTTTTGTAGTGTAAATAATTATTTTAGTGGAAGGCGGAAGTAATGAACAAATGTTTCATCTTGGTAATACAAGATCAACAATTGTTCTTTATATAACCATGTGCAACTTTTGGTAGAGATATTTGCTACTTTCGCAGAATCCAAAACATGAAATGAAAAATAATTCGTTTGGAAAAATGCCGAAATCAAACCTACCCTTATTTGGGAGCTATAATCGCTTTATTTCAGATGAAGATGAAAAATTACCAAATTTGAGCTAAAGCCGCAAAAGATAAATCTATTTAAAATTTACTTTTTTATTTTTAATATGTGCGATATGCCCTGCAAAGCAGGCAATAGTATAGGGTTGGAGTACGAATCTTGGACTATTGAATCATGAACTATTGCAAAATTTGATTATGTAATAAGAAATAATATAAAACTAAAACAAGTGAACAAAGCGTTAAGTCCGGGGGTTGGGTGAAAGCTGCTGGTTCAATAAAAAAATTGTCATTGCATAAAAAAATTTTGTATGAGTACGTCTCTGGAGGCTATACCTAAAACGGGACCAATATTGGCTGTTTAATTTAGAATTGTATAAAAATACTACGTTTTATCGACCCCTCTTTTTTGGTCCTTAATTATTCGTTGAAATATATGCGCTACGGTTTATTGCAACCTTGGGTTCGCACCTTTGACATTTTAACGAGTAATTACATGGCACTTGCTTTGCCGTCTCCTTTAAGCATCAAGGAGTATCAACCTGTCTTTCGAACGGTCAACCTGCATATCGTTGCGAGCACATATTGTTGTGCATATTAATAAGGTAAAATTGTTACCAACGAAAAACCAAATAAACATTGAGAACTTTCACGGCGCTCTTGAAATCCACCACTACTGTTTTATAATTTTTAGTACAGAGATTGGCTACCCAATAAGAACTCAAGGTACAAATTACTGAGAATTCGGGTGAAAAATGCAATCAAAACCCCAAAAACTGAAAATTGGGGTGTATTTTTATAAAGTGGACCGCTATAGCCCATCTTCTAAATTGGCCTGCCTGCAATTTGGGTGAAAAATGCAATCAAAACCCCCCAAAAACTGAATATTGGGGTGTACCGTTATAAACGTGGACCGCTATAGCCCAACTTCGAACTTGGCCTGCCTGCAGACAAAAGACGACTCTATGCAAAATTTTGCGATCTATCTCAATTCGTTTAGAATATAGAGTGATTACAACAGACGGACATACTTAGATCGTCGTAGAATTTTGCGCTGATCAAGAATATATACACATTATAGCGTCGGAAATGATTATTTCGATGAGTTACATACGGAAAAGGAGTGTACAAAATAAGAGCTCCTATAATGCAGAAGAAGTATGATGGCAGATTTATTGTTTAAAATATCTAAATCTAAATTCGTAAACAAATACAGTGGTCGGCAAAATGTTCCGACTTCAATAATCAATTGTGAAGTGACAGCTGGTACAGTACTAATCAATACTATTTAAATTTCACACGAGGTTTGATCAACAAAAACCATTATTAGTAACAATTATTTGCGTTTCTGACGAATTGCTTAGGGTAAACGGCGCATAAATCCAAAGTCGTATACCTTATTGGCAGTACGACCTTGTTTATGCGGCAATTTTGAATCATTTAGAAATTTGGAACAATATTTGTTAAAACATTCCTAACCAGTAAGGAAAGTAATAAAGGCGGACTGGGACGACTGTATGATACCCTTCACCACTATGGGTATATTTTACATATATATCTTAAAGGACGTCGCCTTTTCGAAGGAACATTGACATGAAAGTGAACGAACTTAAATATGTGATCTTTATATATAAGTGAACCGACTAATATCAATGCATACACATTCCTTTCTGCAGCCTATGTTAAATTTCATTTCATTCGGGCAGAATTAGAGTCGTTTGCGTACAATGGGACAAATTTATCTAAATCGATTTGATCTCAATCAGACACCCGTTCGAAATATATGTATATGGAAGATATGCCTGCATCTGAACCGATTTTCACGAAACTTTTCACACATCATTTTAGACTTAATTCAGTAAGCTATGCCAAATTTTGTGCAAATCAAAAGAAATGTAGAAGCTTTGATGCCCCATTACCATAAAACCGTACGAAAATGTACTGTATGTGAGCTATATCTATATCTGAACCGATTTTTACCAACTTAACACACATCATTTTAGACTTAATTTGGCTGGCTGGCGCGCATGATAAATCTCGAAGGGAGTAACCGATTTCATCCATACTTTTCACATTGCAAAATTAATTCTTCTAATATCATGCGGACAGAGTTAAACCTAACTTCGGGGGACCTGTTATAATAACCAAGCCTGTAAAATGAGGAAAGATGGGAATAATCGGTCGACTCCAAAATTTTTAAATTTCTTATGAAAAGATTTTTTTTACAAATTTCATCCATTATTTACATATCATAATACTTTTAACAAAGAAGTCCGAAGATGGGACTTATCGGTATACTCCATCCAGTACCTCTCCAACAAGAGGTATTTCTGCACAGGTGATACGAACCACTTATCGGTAAACTCCATCCAGTACCTCTCCAACAAGAGGTATTTCTGCACAGGTGATACGAACCACATATATTTTCGTACGATTTTTGCAAATGGTGCAAAAAGTGGCTTCTTTTATTAGAGGTACACGAAATTTTATATATCGTATCAAATTGAGTATAGAATAATCAGTGTCAACTAGTATTTAAATCGGTTCAGGCTCTAATATAGCTACCATATATTTTTTCGAGCGATTTCCTACAAAATTTGCCCTAAACACGTAAAGATTGTCTAATTAGGACAAAATTTTGAATAGGGAATCAAATGGACGTGTACAAAATTCGATAATTTAGGTCAGTCCAGATGATGGAAAGGCTTGTTATATGCATTAACATTAAGGGGACCAGCCCAATCTCCTTTAAAAACTCATTTTCTTATTTTTATCTAATAATAACCTGTGACTTCACAAGAATGTCTAATTAAAAGTTTTAGTGAAAATCTCAAGAACTCTTGAAGATATAATCACTTTATTGTGTCAGCATCAAGTCACGGCATGAGTGTTTCTCTCAAAACAGTGTTTTTACGATTAGCGGGCACGTAACTCAAAAACTGTTAATCCAATCGGTTTCTAATTTTAACACGTTTTTCTGGACCTACATGTGTATGAAGATTTTCTCTATTTTGCCAATTTTCGATTGAAATCAATAAGCCTAGTTCATATCAAAGCCAGAAATGTGATATTTCCATTTCCGTTGGAATTTTGATATTCGGATGTTCCAGTGATTGGCAATAATGCCTGCTGTCGGAACAAAGGAATTTTCCCTTGTTGGAAATCAAGAATGGATGGGGTTCCCTTAACTAAACAACCGTACATGTATGATTTCTTAAATAATGTTATATTAACCAAAAGTTGTAACATGTTGCCTTTTACTGAAAACAAACAAAAAATCTTAAGGTGTCTAAAACTAGTGTAACCAAAATATATGCAAAAACTGTCTAGAAAACTTAAAAGAAACATTAAGCTTAGCAAAAGGGATTAAAGTTGTTTTTGGGTGTGTGTCTTATTTAAATGGTTTAAAATAAAATGCAAAATAACCAAGAAAGCCACTATTTACTTTTCAAGATTCGAAGGACTGCAACCATTAAATATTTATTCGATTACCGTAGATTGTAGCTTAAATTCAAACCAAAAAAGAGAATTGTTCATATATGTAGAGCGTGATGGGTAGATGGGGGTTGGGGAAATAACAAAATATGTAACTTAAAAAGGGTTAAAAAGATGTCATGTGTGTGTTATCCTTTTCGTTTGGTGTTATAACCCCTAGAGGGGAATTCCGAGGCAAATAAAAAGGTCTGTGTGTTGTGTGGAACATTTGAATATGGGTATGTGTTTCCATTTGGTTACCCACTAACACACAATTTGATTTTTATGTTGATGTCCTTGTTAAGGCTATTGTCTACAAAACAATGTTGTTGTTGTTCACTTTTTTGTGTGAGTGCGTGCGGGTGTGTGTCTGAGTGTGTTGTCTGTGAAACCAAAAACCACATATTATGTTGCTTTGAATATCTCTCAATATCGCAACAGACATACATTTATAACCATTCCCTTTCAAATAAAACAATTCCTTACATGTCCTTTCCATTTGTCCTGTCTTGTGAGAATGTTACATTCTCATCACAGCAATAATAACAAAAAAATATATTGAGAAAAATGGTGATGATTATGTCGATGACAATGCTTATCACCCCCATAATCATGGGCAATAACAAATGCAGAAGTAGATGTCTGGTTATCATGGTTGAATGCATAAATGATGGACTGAATGTTGGCACTTTTTCCCATTGCTCCTACAATGGTTTGGTTTTCTTGTCCTATTTTATGTGTATGTCCATTTGTCTATGAGTTTGTGATAAGCATGTTAACATATTTACAACATTTATTTTATCATAAAAACATTACTCTCTATGTGGTCGGTGTCAATAGAAACTGATTCCTACAGTTATGATTCCATAACTGTCATTCGAGGGGATGTGAAGATTAACGATGACGATGAAAGATTTAAAGATTTGTAAACAGTATTGGAATGAATAAAAAGTCAACTCCAACAAAGTGTTACAAATCTATATTCCCATTCAGTTCGTGATTATTTCAATAAATTATGTTATTGTTTAGATAAACATACATATATATTTATCATAGTTCCTAATCACAAAAATAAACGTTTTTGGATAGAATGAAAAAAGAAAATAATAACATAGTTTTGAAAATCTTGTAATCAGTGTTTCATTGTTAGTTTATCGTGTATTATTAAATGTGTAAGCCTCTTATTGTAATCATCACCCCCAATACATTTAATGTAATATAACCCCATTGAATTTGGGGAGGCGGGGGATATAAGTGGATGAAATTGCTTCTTCTTGTTTACAAACAAATGATATGTAATTTGTAGAAAAATACACATGTCTAGCCTAAAATATTTTTTTTTTCAAAAGAAAAACAACTTCGTGGAAGAAACCATGTTGGTCTAATTATTGGCATAGTTTTGAGAAATCAGGATATTCAAGTGTTGTAAATTATTACTTTTGAAAGAGGTTAATACATTTGAATGTGTTTGTAAGAATGAATAGTTGAATGGGTGTTGAGATTAAGTCGCATTCTCTCAATATTGGATGTAGAGTTTTTATACCCTTCACCGCACTGTGGTATAGGGAATTATGTCATTGTGCATATGTTTGTAAGAGCAAAAGGAAACGATATAGACATATAGTTCCTTGTGAGAATATGCATAGAATCACTTTCTAAGTCGATTTATGCAGGTCCGTCCGTCCGTCTGTCTGTCCATGTTAAATTGTAAACAAAGTGTCAATAGCAACAGATACAGGTCGCATTTAAGATTCCAATTGGATGAAATTTGGCACAGCTCATTTATTTGGCCCTTATTGAAATTGGGAAAAATCGGTTCAGATTTTTATATAGCTCCCATATATATTTTCGTTCGATTTAAGGTAAATGGTGCACCAAATTCCCTAAATATCTTTCGATTTCCACGAAGTTTGGAACAGCGTACTAAATTAAACCTAGAATGGTGTGTGCTAAGTTTAGTGAAAATCGGTTCAGATTTAGATATAGTTATCTAATATATTAGGGACTTAAATAATTTTCGTCCCTTAATAATTTTCGATTTGCACGAAATTTTGCACAGCGTACTGAATTAAGAGTAGAATAATGTGTGTTTAGTTTCGTGAAAATCGGTTCAGATTTAGATATAGCTCCCATATATATTTTCGTCCGATTTAATGTAAATGGTGCACGAAATTTAGCATATCGTACAGAATTGAGTCTAAGTTTCGTGAAGATCCATTCAAATTTAAATACAGCTTCCATATATATTTTCGTCCGATTTTACATAAATGGTGCACCAAACTCCTAATGTTTGTCCGATTAACACGAAATTTTGCACAACGTATCAAATTGAGACTTGACGATATTGGGTTTTGTTGAAATTGGTGCAGATCCTAGGATGTAGATCCTCTTAGGATGTTTGGTATTACAAATGCGATATATCGATAGAGATCTTATTACATATCAAAATGTGATAGTATTGATCCTCTTTTTAGGGTAGCCCCATATAACACGGCCCCCCATATTTCGGTATTTTGAGGAGTTTGGGCTTTGGCCTTTCTGTGCACTTCAGGATGTGTCTTTTGATATATGTCGTCAAAGTAGCCGTCCCACAGTGGGAAAAAATACCGATCTAGCGCGCAGAAAATAAAAAAATGAAGTTGAAGGAAACTTTAAAACATTAATGCAGTTTTAAAGTAGAGTGTTCAGAGTACTTAAGTCCGTATAAAATAATCCGAATTAATAAGCTAGAACGGAATAACGGTACATTTAAAATAGAATTTTTTTCCAATGTTAAAAATGGTATTTTTTAGCTATAAAATTGCGATGGTCGTGTGCATTCTGTGAATATATTATTATAAGATTTTGTCCATTTTTGATATATAGTATTGGGATTTAATTAAATGGTATAGCTATATAACCCATAAGTTATTTTAGTTTAGGTGTTTCGGGCTAAATATATGTAAGGTCCGTTTTTTTTAAATTCCTTCAATTAAAATAGGGGTTTAGTATGGAGTGCAGTCGAGTTCAGCGTTGATTTTTGTTTTATTTTTGTTGTGTGTCTGTCTAGAATATCATACTAAATTTTTTCCTGCGACTTCCTGCGATTCTCGGATTTATGGCAATTTTTTGAAAAAATGTCAATTTGGTGTAGGAAGCTTTTTTAAGGTATTGTTCAAATAAAATTAAAAATTTGCGAATTTTTTTGATATAATTCATCAAATATGACTTGGAATAGATCACAGCATAGCAGATAAGAAAAAACAAGTTCAAAATGTCCATCCTAAGGTTCCAGAGTACTGGGTGTGAGTATGAAAATGAGGGTATTTAAGTAAGCTGCTCCAAACGTTGATTTTAAACTCATGCACTGAATATACATTTATTCCTTTCTAAATAAAAAATTTAAATTACAACGAAATCGGTTGTAAGAGTCTTCTAAAATACCGCAGGTAAAGGGTCCACTTTATGAACCCTGGAAAAATATCATTGGTGTAACATTCATATATTCACTGTTTTACATATATTTATGATTTTCGTGGAGGTGGAGTTTATGGACTTTTATTATACCTGTTATGGGGTTTCCAATGACTGACGTGACTTCGGATGACTTTATGACTTTTTCATACGAATTTCGTTAGGGTCGGATACAGGTATCAGTTACCTATGAATGCAAAAATACATATTACATAGATTTTTCTACCCCTGAATGAAAAATCCGCATTTAACAAATGTTCATTCATAGATTTTTCTCATTCAATAAGTGTCAAAGAATGGGATTATACAAGTTATAAACAAGTGAATAGCGATTTATTTTAGTTCTTAAACAAGTGAAGTGGAAAAATGTCAATTTTGTACAGAGAGCTCTTTGAAGTTTGGCTAAAATCTAAAAATGGGAAGTACAGGGAACTGTACACCAGACAAATTAGTCGTGAGAAAACAATGAGGGATCTTTTCAATAGGTTGCTATTTTCTTCTGATCCAAAAATATCAAGTTTGTCTCGTAGTACATCTCTTAACCATCGATATAGTGAGCCATTATCTGAAGAAGTCCTTAAACTACTGGAGGATCCAATGCTACCAAATAATTCAGATCAAAACTCGGATTCTGTGTGATTAGTATTTAATAAGTAATGCCTAAATTTTATAAAATATATATAGTTTGATGTTTTAGGTATATAATATTAACAATAATAAAGATACATATAATAACAATAGTGTTTGCCCTTAACCAACTTTTAACCTTCTAAATGTTTCGGAATTTTTAAAAGAAGCTCCCATTTAGGAGTACTATTAGTTATAAAATGTTGCTTATTATAAAATATTTCAATTGCTTCAAAATAGTAATTTTCAGCTAAAAATTTAAGTTTTTTTCTAAAAAAAAAATCGGCGCTTAGTGGGTTAATAAAAAAAAAATATTGGCAAATTTTTTCATAAAATAATTAAAATTGTCCATCTAAATCTATTCTTATCCAAGATATCGATAAACACACATTAAAACATCTACTTTTATTTTCTGCGCGCTAGATCTGCCTTTTTGCCCACTGTGCGTCCTCGGCGTTCCAGGTTGGTTTACAAGTATTGGAAGCTTGGCCTTTCTTAGTATGGCATTTCTGTCTGCTATATCAGGATAAAAAAACTTTAAGGAAACTGACTTCCTTTACAAAAAGTCCAACGATTTTACATAATTTTTTATTAGAGCATCCTACTAATATGTACTGTTCCGAATATTATTGGTCGTGACTGAAATCGATATATTCTTCTTTATGAAACTCTACAGTAATAGAGTCTTCAAATGATTCATCAGCCAAGTTGAAATAGAGATCATTATCACTATTCACCGAGGTCAAGCTTTCAAGTGATTCTGAGCAAGAATCGTTACAAATTTTAAATTTTTTCGGATAAGAGCTGATATTGGTGTGATTGTGACTTATGTCTAAAACTTTGTCAGTGACACATTTCAACAGGTCCAACAGCCCACTTGTGTATGTTCAAAGGTAGGCTGGTGTGGGATTTCACGGTACCGTGTGCATTAATTCGTCCTAATCGAACAAACTTTAGTTATTTCGTACACCATTTAAATGAAATCGGCTAAAAATATACGTGAAAACTATATCTAAACCATAAACGACTTCAATCCAATGCACTTTGTAATATTGCATGTAAATCGAACAGACATAGTTTCCTCCATTTGCACCATTTGCAAAATACGGAAAAAAAGTGGGAGCTATATCTACATCTGCGCCGATACGGTGCGCCATTTACATAAAATGGGACTAAAGTATATATGTGAACTATATTTAAATCTGAACCGATTTCAAAATTAACAAACAGCATTCTAGACTTAATTCAGTACCCTATGCTAAATTTCGTGGATATAGAACAAATATAGCATCCTCGGTGCATCATTTACTTAAAATCGGATGAAACGGACTTTCTCCAATTTCAATAGGGTTCGTCCTTAGGCCAAATATATATGGAAGCTAAGTCTGCATTGCTGCAACAAAAAAGAATAAAGCCATTCGATTTTCAATTTGAAACAAAATTGTGTCGATCGTACAAACTTAGGGTCTTTAAATAAAATCGGAAGAAAATATATATGGGAGTTATATATAAATTTGAACCGATTTTTACGAAACTTAGCACACATCATTCTAAACTCAATTCAGCACACAATGTTATATTCATATATATGTTATATAGGGGCTTAGGTGCACTATTTACATATAATCGGAAATTATACGAAAATTAACACACATCATTCTAGACTTAATTCAGTACCCTATGCCAAATTTCGTGCAAATTGAAAGAAATATAGAGGCTAAGGGGAATAAAATATATATAGGTGCTATGTCTTAGTCTGAACCGATTTTTACGAAACTTAGCACACATCATTCTAGACTATGCCAAATTTCTAAATCTGAACCCATATATAAGTCGTGTGTCGTTCGTGAACAACCTAGTTCAATTAAACGAGTCAGTCCACTGAACGAGTAAACGCCATAGTTCAGTTTTCAGTTATTGTCGTTCATTGAACGATTATGTTTACCAAACTCAGTCGGTCTCTGAACGTCGTTGCTCACTGAACGACTTTGCTCAATGAACTACGTTGGTCATTGAACGACATTGTATTTTCTTTTACACCTTCTGTGTTGTTCACAGGTTCACTGACATTGACCAACTGAACGGCGTCAAATAAGAATATTTTTTTACGTATAGCTGGAGGGTCAGTAAATAATATGAAACGACATTTAAAAACAAATCACCCCCTAGAAACCACGAAAAAGAGGCAAAGGTGTCCGGAGCAACATCTACCGCACAAACAAGTGTGCTGCCGAATGTAAAGGAGTTATGCCATCTACCACCACCCATTAACAAAGTGGAGAAAATATATAGGAAAGACCTTCGAATGATTTTGAAAGGTAATCATTCTTTACGGTTGGTTGAACTGTCAGATCTTAATTAGTGTACGCTGCCATGCTAATTGAACGGAGTAATCATTTGGACGATACAAGCAACTGAACGAGGTGAACGACCTAGTTCACTTTAAAAAATGATCTAGTTCATTCGTTCACTGAACTGAACGAGATTGCCCAAGACTACGATATATCTAAATCTGAACCGAATGAGCTGTACCAAATTTCATCCAATTCGGATCATGAAGTCGACCTGTACTTTGTTTACAATTTAACACCAACAGGCGGACATGCAGACAGACATGCATAAATCAACTCAGAAAGCATATTTTTAATAGGAACCATGTGTCTATCTCGTTTTCTTTTCCCTGTTACAAACATATGCACAAATATATAATACCCTGTACCTTTTCAAAGCAAGTTTTTCTTGTAATTTTAAATAAATCGTTGGCTTCCAAAATAAATATTTTTCCTCTGTAATATACAACGGTACTTGTGTAATAATCCATAGTCATGGTGAATTTTTATTGATGCTGTATGAACTGGAATTACCTAACTATTGAATTGTTTTCATCATGGCTCATCTCATGTTTCCATTTATATTCGAGGTTTTCCGAAAATCACCCAACATTTCACTTCATATTTTTAGTAATACACAAAGTGATAGCAGTTATGCATAAGCGTTTATTGGTTTTCTCACGTTCAAATGAATTTCATCCAACTCAGTTCATTTCATTGGAAATACAATGATTTCGCATTTTATGGACTGTCACTAAACCAATATTTTCAAAACACACTCTATTACTTCAAGCAATACCATGAGAAATTTGAAAATTCAAACCTCAAACTTGTTGAAGTAAATGAGAAAAAAGTCAATATTATTTTGTGAATGTGTGGTACTGAGGAAAGTAACTGTAAATCACTGGTTTAAAATTTATCACCGGAAATTAAGTTTAACATGAATGTACTTCAGGTTACCCACCTACACTCAACTACTCTTTTTTGCCAAAAATGAAAAGCAAAAACAACCAACAATAACAATTACAAAATGTACAACCGGATAATGCCATAGGGGGCATTTACGCAGGGATTTTTTGTAACAAAATCTCTACCATGGGCCATTAGTCTGTTTATATGCAAAAGTTGCTACGACCAAAGGGACACAGTGTCGTAATGATGCTATCAAATTAAGCCTCTCTACCCAAAATAACTGCCACCGATACTAAATCAGCTATAAGGAAATGCGTTTAAGCTACTTCAAAGCAATTATCATTGGCAATAAATCTGGTGACTCACGTGACAAGAATAATAATCATAAAAAACTAATTATTTATAAATTTTTTCATTGAAAGGTAAATTACTTTTTCTCACAAAGCTTAGCCTTGATTTATAATGAAATCCACATAAATCAGCAACAGGATATTTCTTCATTAGAAATTGTCTTTTGATCTACGACATTTTTCATTTTCTCAGGTATTTTTTCATTTCCTTGAACGGTCAGCTATCCGTCGTCGTTGTCTTATTTTACTATTCATAAAAATTTAAAACTTGTCACATATTTCTTCTCTCACACTCTGGTGATTTTTTATGTGAAGGTCATATTTCTATGGAAAATATGTCAGCCATGTTATGGCATGATTCCTGTGACACGATAAGTTGCAAAAGGTTATCCATCTATCCATGCAACAATCCCAAATGTCCAATCATTTTGTAATATTTCCCCATTGGATTTTGAAAGGCTAAATGTGACAGAATTTATTATACAAGTGTTTTCAATAAAAAAATATACAACAAATACGTTCATATATTACGTATTGGTGTAAGTATTTTAAAAATGTGGTGGTGTATTCAAATATGAATATGTTAGTAGCATGTGCAGAGAAATATTCGAAAAAATGTATGAAAGCAATCATTAGGAAATTATTTTAAAATTTATGGGGTATTGGAATAGGTTAATTTTTGAGAAAACATTGTGTGTGTTTAGCCAGGATATGAGATCAGACCAAAAAAAGCCATTATTATAATGTTTTCATATGCCATCGTTTTTTCCAAACCTCGAAGCAATTCCGAAACGGGCTTTTGGGTGTAGTCAGCAGCTCATGTTTCTATTTTTTATTATATCCCCAATCGTAACAAAACTCTTTCCCTTCATCGGTGCCTTTATTTTTGTGAAACTTTTGCCAAACATGTGCTCCATTCCTCTCGAGTTCTTCTGCACATTTATTTAAACTGAAAATTTTTGTGGCATCCAAATATTAAACAAAAATGCTGCGCAAATTATTTCAGGAATGGTTGTAAAGACCTGGTGTTTGCCTGTCGTTTTTTTCCTGATCCTTCCTCATAAAACTTTATATGTACAATAATAAATTTCGTATAAATCGTAAATTATGAATGACAATATTCCAAATACCTTAATATTATTTATTGGCAAGAGACATATCCGAATTCCTATTTTTCACATTAATTTTTAGATAATAAAACCGATTTTATAACAAAAACATTTCCAAAATTTAGAAATTCTGATGCCTAAAACATTCACAAAAAAGCTTTGCATGAGTCTATGAAACGTTTGTGATAGTGATTCGAGGATTATCCAAAAGTAATTTTCTTCACCACGAACATGGTCATCGACAATTTATCGGCCTTCCTTTAACTGGTTGGCTTTGATCTCTTTTTTCGAATAGTAAAACTTCGAAGAGCACACTAAACCAAAGTGGCTGACAAACATTTGTAACTCACGAAATTTCATTAGACCTCGAGAGCAAATCGAGATGTACAGGAGCCAGCATGAAGTCAGGACATTTGACCAACGAATAAAACATCACATCGAAGGCTTTGGTGCAGGCAAATCCTATTGTAGAGAATTAAGAAGGAAACCTGGTGACAGATACAGACAGCGTTTTGAGGATCTGGAAGAAGCATTTTGCTAAGCTTCTGGTGTAAAATAGTTGCGGTGAAGAAGATGCCCAGAACCAATAAGAGATGACGATACCGGTTGTATACCACCTAGCCAAGATGAGGTCGGAGTAACAATGAATCGACTAAAGAATAATAAAGCAGCGGGTGCTGATAGGTTGCAAGCCGAACTATTGAAGACTGGTGGTCAGATGCTGGTTAGGAGCATGTACCAGCAGATTAGTACAATTTGGCTAGAGGAATACATGTCCAATGATTGGAACTTCAGCATCCTGTGTCCCGTGCACAAAAAAGGAGACAAGACGATATGTGCCAACTATAGAGGAATTAGTCTCCTTCCCATCGCATATAAAGTGCTATCTAGCGTGCTGTGTGAACGACTGAAGCCAACGGCCAATGATATTATTGGATCTTCTCAATGCAGCTTCAGACCTGGCAAATCCACTATAGACCAAATTTTTACACTGCGCCAAATTCTTGAAAAGATGCTCGAAAAACACATCGGAACGATCCACCTATTTGTCGACTACAAATCCGCATTCGACTGCCCAATACACTCTGTGTTCGGCATTCCTGCAAAATTATTACGTCTATGCAGGATAACTTTAACCGGCACGAAGACAGCAGTTAAAGTCGGAAAGGAACTCTCGAAGCCTTTCAATGCCAAACGAGGATTCATGTGATTCGTGTGACCTTTTTTAACATCGACATAATGGGACGAACAATGCAAGCGGTAACAGCCACCATTGAACGAATTGAGAAAGAGTATGCCATAGTGGGTCTGGCAGTAAATGGCGAGAAGACCAAGCTGCAAGCAAGACGAGTAGACTCGGACTAACTGTGGAACTTTAGAACTACAACTTCGAGGTAGTAACCGATTTTATATACCTTGTTTCCGCCATAAACAAAACTAATAACATGAGCTTTGAAATCCGGAGGAGAATAGTGTTGGCCAACAGATGCCACTATGATCTGAGTAAGCAATTCAGAAAAAAGAAATCCATTATTACCATGACTGCTTTACATGGTCGATTTTTAGCTCCTGGGTGATCTTGCTACTGCTAACAGCCGGTCAACTTCGATGATTTCTCGGATTTTATCGACATTTTCGACGACCGTCCTATCTGTGCGAAGTGCATATTTATCATCAACAATTTCTGAACATAATTTACGAATCAAAATTGAACATAAGTGGCTGTTACGGTATCGGAACCATAAACACTATTCACAATTTTAGCCGCTTGACTTGCATTTTCGTCTTTGTCGAAGAAAAACAGTAAAATGTACCGAATTTTCTCTTTGTTCACTTCCATTTTTAACACCCTGTAACTCACAACTGAATACACCAAACAGAAACCAGTAAGGAAAGTAGTAAAGTTGGACGGGGCCGACTATATGGGTATATTCACCACTTTGGGTATATTCAACAGATGAATCCTAACAGACATCGCATTTTTGAAGGACCAGTAAAATGAAATTAGATCCGTAAACATGGTCAGATATAGAAGCTATATCTATATCTGAACCGATTTCAGGAAACTTAACACACATTATTCTATACATAATTCATTACGCTGTACCAAATTTCGTGTAAACCGATTTTCATGAAACTTAACACACATCATTCTAGACCTAATTCATTACGCTGTGCCAAATTTCGTGCAAATCGAGAGATATGTGCTTTGGTGTACCACTTACATTAAATCTGACGAAATCTGAACCGATTTTTCACAATTTCAATAGGGTTCGTCCTTGGGCCAAATAAGTGAACTGTGCCAAATTTCATCCCAATGGAATCATAAATGCGAACTGTACTTTGTTAACAAAAATACATGGACGGACGGACGGACATGCGTAAATCGATTCAGAAAGTGATTCTATGCATTTTCTCAAAAGGAACCATTAGTCTATCTCGATTCATTTTGCATGTTAAAAACATATGCACAAAGACATAATACCCTGTACCACAGGTGGTTAATAACGAAAACATTTCCTACTCCCAAAGTTTTAAGACATATTTTTCATACAAAATTTTGCTCTTATAGCGAACTACACATATAGCGAACTTTTTTTAATGAACTACTTATTCGGTCCCTCCTTTCAGGTTTCATTTATTTTATTACGAACTTGCTATTAATATACAAAATACTTAACGATGATCTGCTCAAAAATTAATTTTAAATAACGCTGGCAGCCTTCACAAGAAATATCAGGTTCATCAAAGGAAAAGAGAAGCAGGTAAAGTTTTGCCAAAAGGACACAAAAATTGCATATTTTGGTACTTAAAAAAATTTTTTTTGCTAATCCTTGGTTTTCCCTTACATTGGATTAAACGAACTTTGTCTATAACGAACTAATTTGCTTGGTCCCTATTAGGTCGGTATAACCATACTTTACTGTATTATTACAAATTATTCCTTCGCCCTCCCAAGTGTCAAAATGTGCACATCCGATGAGAATTATCCAATTTTTACAACATCTATATAATTTTCAAATATGGATCCTTTTGGACTACCCAGCATGCACACTTCGACAACTCACGCCTTATAAAAACTGTACAAAGAATCGTGATAAATCTATACTATTTATGTCAACGACTAAGGGTATAAGGGTTATACGTTTAGTTCAAAATTTTCCTTATTTTATCATTATTGTACACTACCGAAAATATTTTTAATATTTTGCCTGTTTGGCAAAATACTCCAAGATTTAAAACAAAGAATATTCTTTTTTCACAACATTAAAGAGTTCCCAGTCATTGCAAAGCCACCATCAACCATATCAATATTCATCGATGTATTCCACAGACTGTCTGCACGTGATGAATCGAAGAAGAAAAAAATCGAATATTTTTTTTTTCAAATCTAACCCACATTCATAATGAACTTGTGGATTTTGAATAATTCATACGGGTTCAATTGCCAGAGACAAATGCATAAATATTTAAATCAAAGAAAGTCAAAGGCATACTCGATTAAAGGCTTGCATTTTCAACGTTTGACCTTTACAAAATCAATTTTTGCATTTTTAATATCCGTTTTAATAGAACGGAAAGAGGAAGTCATCGAATGAAGGTATTCAAAGAGAGAAAAAGAGGTTCATTAGTAACAAAAAGAAAAGATGGCAAAGGAATATAAAAACTATTATTTAAATTTATTTAAACCACAAACTTTTAACTGTTGCATCGTCTATCTAACACCACACCAGGCACAGAACGACAACTCACGTTCCAATGGCGGTGAATATCTAATGATGGCGTCTCTATATATCCCCTGCTCTGTGCACAACACATGCAAGTGTTCATGTATTAGTGTTAATAGGATATAAATATTGGCATTTGGTTGTTGGTATTCCCGCGTTGAACTCTTTCGTTCGTATAATGGACGACGACAGCGACGATGTGTTTGCATTAAAAACTACCTCCCAGGGTTATGTTTGTGTTTAAACGTTTTAAACTAAAATGTAAGTGTGTGTGCAAGTGTGAGTGCGTGTTCACTTCCATTGAAGAAGCATCTGGGAGCATGTAAAAGCAATTGTTAAAACGTGCATAAATTAACAACTACTACATTTGCTTCCTACCCATTTCGCTTCCTTCCATCCTTGGGGAGTATCAATGGCAGACATTGTCAGACACTCACTCACACACACAGAGACACCGGCACCCTCACTTGTTTCAACCTACAAAAAGAGTAACACCTACTTACAAATATTTTCATACAAACAAACACAGCAGAGTAGCAGATAATGAAACACCAAATTTAACATTTTATCAAAAGCCACTTTAAAAACAAACAAACAAAAAAAAAACTTCTCCAAAAGCGAAAAACTATTTCAAGACGGCTGATAAATTGAACCAAAGAACAACAACAAGGGTACTTGATGAAATTAAATTACCAGCAATTTGCTTAAGCTTTTCATTTTCTGAACTTGAAACTTCAAAGTGTAATAACATTTTAAGCAACTTTTTAAAACAATTTCAAGTAAATTATTTTTAGCTCATCTGTGTATGAATTTACAATGAAACATTTTCGGGATTTAGTTTAGGATTACACTGTGAAATGTTGAAAGTTGAAACGATATTTGAAGCCGTACAAATAACCAGATGCTAAATAAATTTCATAGAAATAATCAAACATAAAATATGAAATTGGCTAGATTTGTATGAATGTTACATCTTAACAATCACCGATTTTAACGAATATTGGCATATTAATAACGGAATAATTTGTATACTATCTATTATCGGGTATTATCATAGCAGTTGATTAGCATTTCGAATACAATAACTCATCGACGAACTGGTGGGGAGATAATACTGTGAGACAAACTCGGGATCATTATCTGGGGGTTGGAATATTCATATTAGGGATTCCTATTAGGAGATCAAAGTCCAGTTCAAAAATTTATAAGCCGGTTCTTTATTCATCGAAATTAGTTTTTAGTCTTATTTGATCTAAAATATATATTTATATAAAAACGTAGACCGATATATAGCATTTCCAGATTAAATGAAACCTTTTCCAAATTAAGTGAAACCTTTTACAAATTAAATGAAACCTTTTCCAAATTAAATGAAACCTTTTCCAAATTAAATGAAACCTTTTCCAATTGGAATGAAACCTTTTACAAATAGAATGCAACTTTTTACAAATAGAATGAATGAAACTGTTTGCAAATGGAATGAAACTTTTTCCAAATTAAATGAAACCTTTATTCTTATCTAAGGAAATATAATATTTGCAGTAATTTTAAACCAATATTTGAAAATTAAATCAAAGAATATTAACAAATATAATTGTATGGCTATGTAATTAACATAAATATTCTTTAATTCGGTGTGATTTCATTTAATATCTTTACTACATAAAACTAAATAAATAGTAATACAAACTGGGGTATTTCTTGACATTTTAATAAATAAATATTTAAGAACAAGAATTGAATACCCGGTCCTAAATGCGAAATACATATTTGACTTAACAAATTGTTGATGATAAGGTAACAGCTTATCTTAATGAAGGGGTTCCCGACTTGCAAGACAAGGAACAAGAGCACACTTTGTGTTGCCTACGGTCAGAGGTCGTAATGTCACTATAATTGCAGCAATAAACAACGCGGGAGTTGTACATCACACAATCGTTTCTAATTCCAGTGTCAATGCAGACAGATTTAAATTATTTATAGAAATTTTTTTTTTTTTTTTTTGAGAAAATCAATCAAGAGTTGGAAAATAACGCTCAAATACACAAGCGACATGACATAAAAAATTTGATCGAATCCAAAAGATGCAACCTTAAATTCTTACCGCTTTATTCTCCAATGCTAAGTCCAATTGAAAATGCATTTTCAAAAATAAAATTATGTGCAAGAGCTGAGCTGTGTGACGTTTCAATGGAACATAACATTGTTGATGTAATCGAGCGTAGTATTCAAAAGCTTACTCGGCAAGATTGTTCTAACAACGTTATGGACATGGTTTTCAAAATCCCACAAGCTGCAAGTCGGGAACCCCTTCATTAAGATAAGCAGTTACCTTATCATCAACAATTTATGAAGTCAAATATGTATTTCGCATTTAGGACCGGGTATTCAATTCCTGTTCTTAAATATTTATTTTTTAAAATGTCAAGAAATACCCCAGTTTGTATTACTATTTATTTAGGTTTATGTAGTAAAGATATTAAATGAAATCACACCGAATTAAAGAATATTTATGTTAATTACATAGCCATACAATTATATTTGTTAATATTCTTTGATTTAATTTTCAAATATTGGTTTAAAGCCAGTGAGCGGAGCAGTATAGTCGGACGGGGCCGACCATACGATACCCTACACAACTTCCATGAAAATCTAACTTTCTGCGGTTCTATATTCTGAGATTGAGCCATATTTCGCGATATTTGCACACTTTTGACTGGCTAGAGGTCAGCAAATGTTACTAATAATCAGTACAGTCCCTCTAATTAATTTATAAATAATTAAGTTTTCGATTCACTTCATCCGAACAATTATTATCTGATAATCACTTATCATTTTAGGCGTTGTCCTTGACCATAACTGGAACCTCATGGAACATTTCAAAGCGATCTGCGCTATATTTCCGCCCACAGTGTGGTAATAGGTTACTAAATAATATATGAATACGTAAGAACCTGTAAATATTTAAGTGTAAATCCTGCATCCGAGTACCTACGACTATATAATTGGTATCAATTTAAAGGTCAACCACTCCTTTTGGATATACTATCAACTTCTCGGGTCTATGTCCTTCAGTGGTAAATATATACGCTATAGAATACAAATTTTGTAATTTTTCACACAAAAGTTAGGGTCCATTTGAACTGCTAAATACTGACCGAGCTTTATCAAAACAGGCATGCTTATTCCTAGGCCCGAACCCCTTCTCCATGCAAAAATTCGCGGTGTTTGGGCCATAATTGCGGCCTCTGGAGCGACCAGAAAAACCGACAAAAATAAAGTTTTTTCCATTTCATCCCCTAAATATTAACCGATCTTTTCCAAAAACAATAGGGGTCTTCATTGGGCGGAACCCATCCTACATGCAAAATTTCGTGAAGATTGGTCCATAATTGTTGCCTGTATCGTGTTTACAAATTATAATGGACAGACGGACAGACGGACGGACACACATGTCTAGATCAACTCAGCTAGTCGAGAAATGACGATCGGTATACTTAAAGGTGGGTCTAGGACCAATATTTCGCGGCGTTACAAACTATTGGGGCTGCACAAAGCTATAATACCCTGACAACATAGTTGTGTAGGGTATAATTACTGCAAATATTATATTTCCTTAGATAAGAATAATAATTTGGAAAAAGTTTCATTCTATTTGTAAAAGGTTTCATTTCAATTGGAAAAGGTTTCATTCTATTTGTAAAAGGTTTCATTTCAAGTGGAAAAGTTTTCATTTAATTTGGAAAAGGTTTCATTTAATTTGGAAAAGGTTTCATTTAATTTGGAAAAGGTTTCATTTAATTTGAAAAAAGGTTTCATTTAATTTGTAAAAGGTTTCATTTAATCTGGAAATGCTATATCTCATATATCTACAAATGTATTATTATGTAGTCGGTTACTTACTTACTGTAGTTACTTTTTCATTTTTAGTATTTGTCCAATTTTATCATATGTTTTAATAGGGTCGAAAATTGGAGGTCGAATATAGGAGACATCTTAGCTCCCATTATTGGTACAACAAATATTTTTTTAATGATGGTGATACGTACACTCATACAAATAATATGTTACTCATATAAATATCAGTTTTAAACCCCATGTGTCTTAAATCCCCTGTCGGGATATAGATATACCTCTAGATATACCTCGAAGGGGGTAACACAAGAGGTTAAAATTTTACACATAGTAATTTTCCTTCTTAACATATACCAAGAGTCCAAGATTTAAATAGTCGGACGGGGCCGACCATATTATACCCTATATAACTACCACGAAAATCTAACTTTTTGCGGTTCTATATTCTGAGCCAGGGTAATATTTCGCGATATTTGTACACTTTTGACCGATTGTAGGTCTGCAGCTCCACTTTATAACCATCGCATATTTTCCCGGGGTAAATATTTACGACATAAAATAAAAATGTAATCACTTTAAGTTTTGGTTGATTTAACCCTCGAAATATTGACGGATCATCATCATCACCGTGTAAAATATGTGACGTTCTGCATATAATAATGACCTCTAGAGTGACTAGAAAATCTGACAAATATAAAGTTTTCCGTTCATTGCGTCCCCTAAATATCATCTAAATGTCACTTAAAATTATAGACGTCGCAATATAGTTGTGTAGGGTATAATTAAATTTAAAAAAAAATAACCTATATCCGGATCGAACTGAATCTGGTTTTATCAAATTTTATAAATTGGTAATATTTCTAACAAATTTATGTTTAGTTCGAAGTTGTCTGCTATCCGGTTTGATCGAAACTTTTTTCATTGTAATATTTTTAAGAAATATAGATAAAGCTCATAAGGTGAGATTCGATAGTCCGATCCACTTTTCCACAAATAGACAATTTGTACATTTTAATACATATACTGAATATAGATTTAGTAGATGGGCTATAAGGTACTAGTATATTCCGCTTAATATGTTATCAAACCTAAAATGTGATGCAGAGATCGTCAGAAAAATTGCTTGATTTCGAAACGTTTTGACAAGATTAATCGAAGATTTATTTTTAGCATGAAGAATTGTCCATTTGTGGAAAACATCAAATCTACCTTTGAGCTATCTATATTTCTTAGGTAGTCATTTTGAACAAATACATTTTAAATTAAATTATACCCTACACAACTGGCTAGTGAACTGAAAACTTTATATTTGTCAGCAATTTTTATAATGTTACGAAATAAATAATCAGTAGATTAAAAATGTCCCTCTGAGAAATGATAATGATAACCTAAAAATTGTATGGCGTATATTGATATAATACATTTTTTAATTAATGTTTTGTTACCCCCTTCTTATTTCAGGCAAACTATGCTTTTTAAGTTTTTTGGCCCATCCGAACGGTTCTCCTATATTCAACCTCCAATTTTTTAAAATTATTTTAATAATACTGATATCGCATTTCCAGATTAAATGAAACCTTTTACAATTTGTATCATTAAATGAAATCAAATTAATTGTTAAATGAAACCTTTTCCAAATTAAATGAAAACTTTTATATGAAACCTTTTCCAATTGGATGAAATTTTTCAATGAAATAATTTTTTGAGGTATGAAACTTTTTAATTGAAATTATTTTTATAAGGAAATATAATATTTGCAGTAATTATAGTTACACAAAAGCAGCCCCAATATGTGTCAAAAAAATCCACATAATTCTGTATCCGTCTCTCTCTAAAACATATATGTAAACACGATGGCAAACAATTATTTCACGAAAAATTTTCTATTAGTTGTTTTTGGAAACAGATTCGAATATTTAGGGGATGAAATGGAGTTCCAAATTATGAAATCCAAATTTTCTAATTTATGATCGAGACCAGCAAATTTTGAGATAAATAAAATATTGCATTGTGTGAAAAATAAATGAAATTTTATATATATATATATGTAATCCTTTTCCAAATTAAATGAAACCTTTTCCAAATTAAATGAAACCTTTTCCAAATTAAATGAAACCTTTTCCAAATTAAATGAAACCTTTTCCACTTGAAATGAAACCTTTTCCAATTGAAATGAAACCTTTTCAAATTTGAATGAAGTTTTTCCAACTTGAAAAATGAAACCCTTTTTCCAAATTAAATGAAACCTTTATGGTGTTATCTAAGGAAATATAATATTTGCTCACTGGCTTTAAACCAATATTTGAAAATTAAATCAAAGAATATTAACAAATATAATTGTATGGCTATGTAATTAACATAAATATTCTTTAATTCGGTGTGATTTCATTTAATATCTTTACTACATAAACCTAAATAAATAGTAATACAAACTGGGGTATTTCTTGACATTTTAAAAAATAAATATTTAAGAACAAGAATTGAATACCCGGTCCTAAATGCGAAATACATATTTGACTTCATAAATTGTTGATGATAAGGTAACTGCTTATCTTAATGAAGGGGTTCCCGACTTGCAGCTTGTGGGATTTTGAAAACCATGTCCATAACGTTGTTAGAACAATCTTGCCGAGTAAGCTTTGAATACTACGCTCGATTACATCAACAATGTTCTGTTCCATTGAAACGTCACACAGCTCAGCTCTTGCACATAATTTTATTTTTGAAAATGCATTTTCAATTGGACTTAGCATTGGAGAATAAAGCGGTAACAATTTAAGGTTGCATCTTTTGGATTCGATCAACTTTTTTATGTCATGTCGCTTGTGTATTTGAGCGTTATTTTCCAATTCAAGATTGATTTTCTCAAAAAAAAAAAAAAAAAAAAAAATCTATAAATAATTTAAATCTGTCTGCATTGACAATGGAATTAGAAACGATTGTGTGATGTACAACTCCCGCGTTGTTTATTGCTGCAATTATAGTGACATTACGACCTCTGACCGTAGGCAACACAAAGTGTGCTCTTGTTCCTTGTCTTGCAAGTCGGGAACCCCTTCATTAAGATAAGCTGTTACCTTATCATCAACAATTTATGAAGTCAAATATGTATTTCGCATTTAGGACCGGGTATTCAATTCTTGTTCTTAAATATTTATTTTTTAAAATGTCAAGAAATACCCCAGTTTGTATTACTATTTATTTAGTTTTATGTAGTAAAGATATTAAATGAAATCACACCGAATTAAAGAATATTTATGTTAATTACATAGCCATACAATTACATTTGTTAATATTCTTTGATTTAATTTTCAAATATTGGTTTAAAATTACTGCAAATATTATATTTCCTTAGATAAGAATAAAGGTTTCATTTAATTTGGAAAAAGTTCATTCCATTTGCAAACAGTTTCATTCATTCTATTTGTAAAAAGTTGCATTCTATTTGTAAAAGGTTTCATTCCAATTGGAAAAGGTTTCATTTAATTTGGAAAAGGTTTCATTTAATTTGGAAAAGGTTTCATTTAATTTGTAAAAGGTTTCACTTAATTTGGAAAAGGTTTCATTTAATCTGGAAATGCTATATATCGGTCTACGTTTTTATATAAATATATATTTTAGATCAAATAAGACTAAAAACTAATTTCGATGAATAAAGAACCGGCTTATAAATTTTTGAACTGGACTTTGATCTCCTAATAGGAATCCCTAATATGAATATTCCAACCCCCAGATAATGATCCCGAGTTTGTCTCACAGTATTATCTCCCCACCAGTTCGTCGATAAGTTGTCTTCGAAATGCTAATCAACTGCTATGATAATACCCGATAATAGATAGTATACAAATTATTCCGTTATTAATATGCCAATATTCGTTAAAATCGGTGATTGTTAAGATGTAAAATTCATACAAATCTAGCCAATTTCATATTTTATGTTTGATTATTTCTATGAAATTTATTTAGCATCTGGTTATTTGTACGGCTTCAATATATCGTTTCAACTTTCAACATTTCACAGTGTAATCCTAAACTAAATCCCGAAAATGTTTCATTGTAAATTCATACACAGATGAGCTAAAAATAATTTACTTGAAATTGTTTTAAAAAGTTGCTTAAAATGTTATTACACTTTGAAGTTTCAAGTTCAGAAAATGAAAAGCTTAAGCAAATTGCTGGTAATTTGTAGGTTGAAACAAGTGAGGGTGCCGGTGTCTCTGTGTGTGTGAGTGAGTGTCTGACAATGTCTGCCATTGATACTCCCCAAGGATGGAAGGAAGCGAAATGGGTAGGAAGCAAATGTAGTAGTTGTTAATTTATGCACGTTTTAACAATTGCTTTTACATGCTCCCAGATGCTTCTTCAATGGAAGTGAACACGCACTCACACTTGCACACACACTTACATTTTAGTTTAAAACGTTTAAACACAAACATAACCCTGGGAGGTAGTTTTTAATGCAAACACATCGTCGCTGTCGTCGTCCATTATACGAACGAAAGAGTTCAACGCGGGAATACCAACAACCAAATGCCAATATTTATATCCTATTAACACTAATACATGAACACTTGCATGTGTTGTGCACAGAGCAGGGGATATATAGAGACGCCATCATTAGATATTCACCGCCATTGGAACGTGAGTTGTCGTTCTGTGCCTGGTGTGGTGTTAGATAGACGATGCAACAGTTAAAAGTTTGTGGTTTAAATAAATTTAAATAATAGTTTTTATATTCCTTTGCCATCTTTTCTTTTTGTTACTAATGAACCTCTTTTTCTCTCTTTGAATACCTTCATTCGATGACTTCCTCTTTCCGTTCTATTAAAACGGATATTAAAAATGCAAAAATTGATTTTGTAAAGGTCAAACGTTGAAAATGCAAGCCTTTAATCGAGTATGCCTTTGACTTTCTTTGATTTAAATATTTATGCATTTGTCTCTGGCAATTGAACCCGTATGAATTATTCAAAATCCACAAGTTCATTATGAATGTGGGTTAGATTTGAAAAAAAAAAATATTCGATTTTTTTCTTCTTCGATTCATCACGTGCAGACAGTCTGTGGAATACATCGATGAATATTGATATGGTTGATGGTGGCTTTGCAATGACTGGGAACTCTTTAATGTTGTGAAAAAAGAATATTCTTTGTTTTAAATCTTGGAGTATTTTGCCAAACAGGCAAAATATTAAAAATATTTTCGGTAGTGTACAATAATGATAAAATAAGGAAAATTTTGAACTAAACGTATAACCCTTATACCCTTAGTCGTTGACATAAATAGTATAGATTTATCACGATTCTTTGTACAGTTTTTATAAGGCGTGAGTTGTCGAAGTGTGCATGCTGGGTAGTCCAAAAGGATCCATATTTGAAAATTATATAGATGTTGTAAAAATTGGATAATTCTCATCGGATGTGCACATTTTGACACTTGGGAGGGCGAAGGAATAATTTGTAATAATACAGTAAAGTATGGTTATACCGACCTAATAGGGACCAAGCAAATTAGTTCGTTATAGACAAAGTTCGTTTAATCCAATGTAAGGGAAAACCAAGGATTAGCAAAAAAAATTTTTTTAAGTACCAAAATATGCAATTTTTGTGTCCTTTTGGCAAAACTTTACCTGCTTCTCTTTTCCTTTGATGAACCTGATATTTCTTGTGAAGGCTGCCAGCGTTATTTAAAATTAATTTTTGAGCAGATCATCGTTAAGTATTTTGTATATTAATAGCAAGTTCGTAATAAAATAAATGAAACCTGAAAGGAGGGACCGAATAAGTAGTTCATTAAAAAAAGTTCGCTATATGTGTAGTTCGCTATAAGAGCAAAATTTTGTATGAAAAATATGTCTTAAAACTTTGGGAGTAGGAAATGTTTTCGTTATTAACCACCTGTGGTACAGGGTATTATGTCTTTGTGCATATGTTTTTAACATGCAAAATGAATCGAGATAGACTAATGGTTCCTTTTGAGAAAATGCATAGAATCACTTTCTGAATCGATTTACGCATGTCCGTCCGTCCGTCCATGTATTTTTGTTAACAAAGTACAGTTCGCATTTATGATCCGATTTGGATGAAATTTGGCACAGTTCACTTATTTGGCCCAAGGACGAACCCTATTGAAATTGTGAAAAATCGGTTCAGATTTCGTCAGATTTAATGTAAGTGGTACACCAAAGCACATATCTCTCGATTTGCACGAAATTTGGCACAGCGTAATGAATTAGGTCTAGAATGATGTGTGTTAAGTTTCATGAAAATCGGTTTACACGAAATTTGGTACAGCGTAATGAATTATGTATAGAATAATGTGTGTTAAGTTTCCTGAAATCGGTTCAGATATAGATATAGCTTCTATATCTGACCATGTTTACGGATCTAATTTCATTTTACTGGTCCTTCAAAAATGCGATGTCTGTTAGGATTCATCTGTTGAATATACCCAAAGTGGTGAATATACCCATATAGTCGGCCCCGTCCAACTTTACTACTTTCCTTACTGGTTTCTGTTTGGTGTATTCAGTTGTGAGTTACAGGGTGTTAAAAATGGAAGTGAACAAAGAGAAAATTCGGTACATTTTACTGTTTTTCTTCGACAAAGACGAAAATGCAAGTCAAGCGGCTAAAATTGTGAATAGTGTTTATGGTTCCGATACCGTAACAGCCACTTATGTTCAATTTTGATTCGTAAATTATGTTCAGAAATTGTTGATGATAAATATGCACTTCGCACAGATAGGACGGTCGTCGAAAATGTCGATAAAATCCGAGAAATCATCGAAGTTGACCGGCTGTTAGCAGTAGCAAGATCACCCAGGAGCTAAAAATCGACCATGTAAAGCAGTCATGGTAATAATGGATTTCTTTTTTCTGAATTGCTTACTCAGATCATAGTGGCATCTGTTGGCCAACACTATTCTCCTCCGGATTTCAAAGCTCATGTTATTAGTTTTGTTTATGGCGGAAACAAGGTATATAAAATCGGTTACTACCTCGAAGTTGTAGTTCTAAAGTTCCACAGTTAGTCCGAGTCTACTCGTCTTGCTTGCAGCTTGGTCTTCTCGCCATTTACTGCCAGACCCACTATGGCATACTCTTTCTCAATTCGTTCAATGGTGGCTGTTACCGCTTGCATTGTTCGTCCCATTATGTCGATGTTAAAAAAGGTCACACGAATCACATGAATCCTCGTTTGGCATTGAAAGGCTTCGAGAGTTCCTTTCCGACTTTAACTGCTGTCTTCGTGCCGGTTAAAGTTATCCTGCATAGACGTAATAATTTTGCAGGAATGCCGAACACAGAGTGTATTGGGCAGTCGAATGCGGATTTGTAGTCGACAAATAGGTGGATCGTTCCGATGTGTTTTTCGAGCATCTTTTCAAGAATTTGGCGCAGTGTAAAAATTTGGTCTATAGTGGATTTGCCAGGTCTGAAGCTGCATTGAGAAGATCCAATAATATCATTGGCCGTTGGCTTCAGTCGTTCACACAGCATGCTGGATACCACGTTATATGCCATGGGAAGGAGACTAATTCCTCTATAATAGTCTTCTATAGTTTTGTCTCCTTTTTGTGCACGAGATACAGGATGCTGAAGTTCCAATCATTGGACATGTATTCCTCTAGCCAAATTGTACTAATCAACCTAACCAGCATCTGACCACCAGTCTTCAATAGTTCGGCTTGCAACCTATCAGCACCCGCTGCTTTATTATTCTTTAGTCGATTCATTGTTACTCCGACCTCATCTTGGCTAGGTGGTATACAACCGGTATCGTCATCTCTTATTGGTTCTGGGCATCTTCTTCACCGCAACTATTTTACACCAGAAGCTTAGCAAAATGCTTCTTCCAGATCCTCAAAACGCTGTCTGTATCTGTCACCAGGTTTCCTTCTTAATTCTCTACAATAGGATTTGCCTGCACCAAAGCCTTCGATGTGATGTTTTATTCGTTGGTCAAATGTCCTGACTTCATGCTGGCTCCTGTACATCTCGATTTGCTCTCGAGGTCTAATGAAATTTCGTGAGTTACAAATGTTTGTCAGCCACTTTGGTTTAGTGTGCTCTTCGAAGTTTTACTATTCGAAAAAAAGAGATCAAAGCCAACCAGTTAAAGGAAGGCCGATAAATTGTCGATGACCATGTTCGTGGTGAAGAAAATTACTTTTGGATAATCCTCGAATCACTATCACAAACGTTTCATAGACTCATGCAAAGCTTTTTTGTGAATGTTTTAGGCATCAGAATTTCTAAATTTTGGAAATGTTTTTGTTATAAAATCGGTTTTATTATCTAAAAATTAATGTGAAAAATAGGAATTCGGATATGTCTCTTGCCAATAAATAATATTAAGGTATTTGGAATATTGTCATTCATAATTTACGATTTATACGAAATTTATTATTGTACATATAAAGTTTTATGAGGAAGGATCAGGAAAAAACGACAGGCAAACACCAGGTCTTTACAACCATTCCTGAAATAATTTGCGCAGCATTTTTGTTTAATATTTGGATGCCACAAAAATTTTCAGTTTAAATAAATGTGCAGAAGAACTGAGAGGAATGGAGCACATGTTTGGCAAAAGTTTCACAAAAATAAAGGCACCGATGAAGGAAAAGGTTTTCCTCTACAGCAATGAGT
>NW_026882898.1:0-4287 GCF_032173495.1 Musca vetustissima
GCTGGATGGCCTATTCAAGTAAAATAACTCCCCAACCCCATTTGAACTCTCAGAGTCTCTCAGGGAATGCGTGGTGCCGTTGCAGTGACAATCAAAAGAAGACCCACATACCCACCCAACAAGATAAGTGCGAGAGTAAGTGTGTGTGGTTCCTCCTAATGCAGTAGAATGCAGCCAGCCAGCCAGCAGCAGCCACTGTTGAAGGCATCAGGTCGATAATAACTGTGCGTATGTGTGGCGATTTTTTTGCAGATCTTAGGGGGATCCAAAAACAGGCTGTTGCTAGCGCACAATATTTGATCGATTGGCAGGCCAAGAAATAAGAAACATTGACATTTCTTTTTGACAATTTTCGTCGACGAGACGAGTGAAAAATCAACATTTTATTTTCCTTCCAGCCTCCTTTCACACACAAAACAAGTTCAATGTCTGCCATGCCTGCCTGCCTATGCATGGCAATATAATATTTTTTTGCCACTGCTGCTGCAAAGAAATGTATGAAGATTTTTTCTTTGTTTTTTTTTTTTTTTGCATTTGCCATTTCTTCACAATATAATTGTCACATAGAAGAAAAAAACACCAAGCCGAAAGCAACGCATCAGGGAAATATTGAAAAAAAAAATTAATTAAAACTTGAACGCCAGCAACAACTACATCATACACGCACACATGTTTTTTTAGGTTCTCCTCTTCTTAACAAGAAGTTTCGATTAAAAAAAGTTATGAATTTTTAATTAAATTCGGCACTTGATTTTCCATCAAACCACCAATACCTGTTCGCCGTTGCAGTTTTCTTCCAAGTTTTTTTTGCATTTTCTTTGATTTGTAATACTTACAGCCCTTGATCTCTCTGCTGTTGCTGATTTCAATCAATTGCGAAAAAAAATTAAGAAAATTCAAACAAAACTACCCGCTGCTGTAACACCACACACAATTTAACTTATTTCCCAAATTGCATTTCATGAGATTTTGGTTACTTCCCCCTCATATATTATATCGTCGTTTCGTTCTTTTTGCTTCTGCTAATGGTACATATGGCAGAAAATCGATAAGTAAAAAATCGATTATCGCATGGGGGAAATCGAATAATTGAAGGGCATAGATGTTAATATGGTGTTTACAAGAGGCAATATAGATAAAATAGAGCTATTTTCACATTTTTCATTTTTACTAGTTTTACTCTGAAAAAAGTACTGTTTAATTTTCATTTCAGCAGCTCATTTATTTGGAACTTTTTATTAGGTTAACCTACTTTATGAGAATTTATTTGGCATGTATGTAATTGGATTGGCAATATAAACCCAGCACAATGTAAATGTACTATTACGTATTTTCTTTAATTAGCTGTCTTTAATTCATGCAGCCATAGGTTTTAATGTTTGTATTTCAAAATTTTTTATATTTATAAAAAATTGTTAAGTTCCCTGTCTCTATAGCCTATTTATATATTATTTTAACGCCCACAAATCTTTGGTCTGTTCCCGTACTGCAAGAATCTACTACTTTTTACTCCGATAACACTTTTTTCCTTTATGATATCGAAGAAAATAGTAAAATCGAGTAGATTCTTGCAGTACGGGAACAGACCACTTGAGAACATTGTGAAGTTATTAATTTCTTGAATATATGTCAATCGACTTACATAAAATTTTATGGAATTTATTTTTTATTGAAATTTATTTGAAATTGATATATGTGTTACTAATTGAAAAGGGTTGCCATTACCAATTCCTCAAATGAGACAACCTTAATTAATTATGCCATCTTTTTTATTCTGACTTAACAAGCCCAAAGATAGAGGTGTATTTTTTATTTGGCCATGGTTTGAGTTTTTAATACAATTGTATGAATTACATCATGGCATAATTATACAAGGTAGTCTCATGTAGTCATATGTTTCCAATTTTTTCATAATTTTGCCTTTGACAGTATTAAGCTTTCGAAATTTAAATGAAAATATCTTCCTTCGAAATGTACGCATATAATGTGTTCAGTGGCAAAAAATTCTGAATCATTTGAAATTATAAATATTTTGAAGTTCTCTGCGTCTAAAACTTATACGATTTAAAAACCATGGTTAAAGTTTGAGATCAATGTTCAGCTTTAGAAAATTTATTTTGCTACATATGGAATAAAATCGAAATATGGAATAAAAATCGTTTTATTTTCATAAAAAATTATCTGACCAGAAAAGCCCAACAAGAAACATAAAGATTCAATAAGAAAAAACATTGGTCAACAACAGAAATAGAAAATTTATTTTGTTTAATTTTTTGCAAAAAAAAAATGTTGTCGAATTTATTTTTCATTGGTCTGTTCCCGTACAGCAAGAATCTATTCGATTTTACTATTTTCTTCGATATCATAAAGGAAAATTCGTTATCGTAGTAAAAAGTAGTAGATTCTTGCAGTACGGGAACAGACCACATATTATTTAAAATTGATAGTTGAGTTTTAAATTAAAAAGAGTTTCCATCATAAATCCTCAAATGAGACTACATTCTGTAATTATGCCATGGAATTACACAAATTAATTTAATCGATAGTCGACCTATGTATTCCTAGCTGTGACTATGCCGTACTATGACGCCGTCAATTTGCATAAATTGTTTGGCAATGTTGCCGCCAATTCTGTATGACACATGATGCAATAAGAAGATGATGTATCAAAACAAAAACATCTGTTTTTTATTCTAACATCTGTTTTTTATTCTAACATTTTTTATTCTAACAACATGTTGCGTACCGCCTACTGCGGCGCTATGGTGGGGTTCCAACTAGCTCGTCGGGGCACCGCTTTAGGGGTGAATCCATAACCCTGCCACCATCAGCCCTAGGGGACGAACAATCGATGTAAGAAATGGATCGAAAAGACAAACACAAACAAAAATAAAACGACACACACATACAGCCATAACAAGGGAACTTGGTGAAATTGTTCCCACACTCAGCCCGCCCAACCTTGACCCTTTGATCCTCATTATCAATCACTCTTAAAAGGGCCCCTATTTCCACACACACTTACCACATTACTACATCATTCTATTATCCTCCCTTACAAAGAACATTCAACAATTCATATTAATCTATAAAACTTAGACATTAAAACCATTTATTATATTCATTTTTTTGTTGACTTAAACCTAACAAAGAACAATTTAGTCAGAATATTGAATTTCTAACAACCGGACGATAACGAAAATTCACTTATTCGGACTACCTTTCTATCCAATTACACATCTGGCCAATCTGGCAACTTTGCTACTTTATATCGCACCTAAAAGAGCTCTCTTAGTTGGTACTCGGAGACATTACCATTTTGGTCCCCCAACAAAAATAACACAAGAAAGATTCTAATTGGAATTTCAGGGTAACCCTACACTATTCGTAAACCTCCTGGCGTTAAAAATTCTAACATATAAAATTCTTAAATACTACTTACTACTAAATTATCATATTATTAATTAAAAATGTATATAAAAAAAATTTTTGTCTTTTAGTTTTAGTTTGTTAGGGATTTTCTTTTGCTTATTTTTGTTTTGGTGTCTTTTTATGTTCAAATGTATATAATTTCTTTTTATTAACTTTTAATTTCTTTGCATCTTTTCAGCCACAATCAATGCGTTTGGGCTCATGGCGAAACATTTAAATTTTGGCTCAACACCGGTGAGTATTTAAGTGCATAAAAGGTTACCTGGTTTCCATATACTTATAGTTTCATCTTTTCGTTTCAGATCTCGCATTTCAATAGGCAACTGGACACCAGGATTTTGTTGGCCATTATCCCCCAATTAGGTTTGCCGTTGGAGCAGTTGGCGAAGGCACTTGTCGCAGGCTATTCTGGCCGGGATGACACCTCCTGCCGTCTATACATTCCCAACAAATTCCTCAAATTTTTGCTGACCACCTTCATAAAAACACACTAACAATTCGCACTACTCACATTATTTTGCTCGCACAAATGCATAAGCAGCATATACAATAAAACACAAGTGTTTATTTAAAAAAAACACAAATAAAACTGTTGTCGTTTTTGTTACTTTTTTTTTCAAAAAAAAAAGGGGGATATTTTTTTGCAAAAAAAAACTGTTGGTTAATATGTCTTCAGCCGAAACACCAAAAAAACTTCTGCCAGATTTTTCCCCCGTTATCCCTTTTATATGCCCGCCGCCATCGTAAATTTTCCCACTTTCCCAAAATTTTCCCGCATTTTCCTGACATTTATCTTTTTTTGCTTTGTTGCCCTGTACAGACCTATTACGAGCACACACATTTGGTTTAACGCTC
>NW_026882899.1:0-43314 GCF_032173495.1 Musca vetustissima
AACATTAATTAAGGGAAATGACTTAATCTGTAACAGAGATTTTAAGTAACAACATTATTTTTTCTTACAAAATTATAAAAGAAAACACAGAATAATTCTTTTGCATTTGCTATAAACAGCAAAATATATACATTTCGTATGCTATTCGAACACATATACACATTTTTAATGATTTTACATAAATGAATCATTTATGTAAAATATTCCGAAGATTGGGGTATTTTTTCAACAATTATATTCCGTATATCGCACATATTCGCAGAAGTGACACTTCACCAAACCATTAATAAAAAATATAACTCAAATATTGTGTAAGGAATGTATTATAGTATGAAACAGGATTTACAGTAATATTTCAACCATATTCTCCAGACAAAAATCTTTTTAATTTAGATATAATACATCACCTCTGTTATTTCATTACTAACAAAAATCTTATTATACCAGCCAGAAATCTCGAAATAATATATATATATATATAGTGATGTAGTTATAGTTGGTTCGTATGTATACTGCAATTCTATGATGATGGTGCTGGATATCTACACATTAATAAAACAAATATATAAAAGACAAATATAGCCAACAGATGGTTTTTGCTGTTGTTTTGATATCGCATCCTCAGTAAGGTAGGCGCATAGGTGAATTTCTACAAAAAAAATGTTGATTTTTGATATGTCAAAAATATTTTTCAAAAACAAAGCCATCAATAAATAAGGTTAACCGGTAGGCGAATTCATGGCTTCGTCTTTTCTTGCTGTCAATATTTTAATCGCGAAATGCCAACCAGAGCATTATAAAGGAACAACTCTAGTTTAGTAAAAACAATCAAATTTTTCTGAAAAATTGTCCAGAGGTAGGTATTTTTTACCTTAATTATGGGGACATATTTTTTTCTTGGGGGACTTACCCGGTTATTTGACCCGGAATAGTACGGGTAAGGGTACGGGTTATATCTACGGATCCGGTGAATCATATTAAAGGTTATAAAAATACCTTTCCATTGAGTGCTGATATGATTATATATGGTTATCTCAAACAGTTTGGAGATACAAATACAAACTGGGATTTGGTTCCCGATTTTTTTGGGTACTCCCTAAAAGTCGATCTTGGGTCCATCATAGTCCATCTCTAATCCTGAATCAAATGATACACCACAATTTGCACTTTCTAAAATGGTGCGATATGTGGCTTTATCTGTTGTGGATCAAAAGATATGGACCTTAGAACCCTATAAAAACAAGGACAATCTTCTTTTAAATAGCACGGTTTTTTAGGGTGGCCGGCCTTCGGCTGGGATTTTCAGACAATTACATACACCGGCTACGCGATAGAAACTCCTTCTGAATAGATTATTTTTTTTTTTTGTGTATCCGGCCTTCGACCGGGGGTTTAAGACTTTCTCCTATGGATAGATACCAACATCGCCTAGGCGACAGAATGTCTTGTTAAATAGAATAGCTTTTTTGGGTGACCGAGGATTTATGACTCCTATGGATAGACACCAATACCGGCTACGCGACAGAAACTCATTCTCAATAGAATCTGATCGTTTTTACTAAACTAGAGTTAAGCCAATACTTTTTGTTTATTTATTCTTCAAATAATAAATTTGGCAGTCAATGAATACTTCGAATTCGCCTCCTTGTTAACCTTATGAATAAACCTTGAACAAAGCAATTCATAAGATTTTTTACATAAATTCAGTAAGAAAATTTTAGTGAATGTATTGCCGAACAAGCTCCTAAAAATTCGGAGGTTTTCATATATAATTCTGTAATGGACTTATAGTCAAAGTAGGAGGCTTGTAATGAACGCAATTTTAATCGGTTGTAAACAAAATAAGAACAAACGGCGCGGCGATGAAACAATACAATAATATTTAAATATATCCCGTTCTGGAACACCACCACCCTCGTGGAACGGTTAGCTTCACCATTTCCAAGATGGCAAATTTTTAGACACTGATATGTGGAATGTTAGCTACATCAACCAAGCTCCTCTTAATGAGATTTAATTTATTTTCTTTTATTTTCTGCTTCCTTTATTAAGAAGTATTTCAATGTGGAGGTATCCATCATTTTTTGTCTTCAATCTCTTTACAATCTGTACAAATCTCTCCCATACTCCATTTTTTGAAGAGTTCGCTTCAAAAAGACCATCAAACCGTTATGACTCTTCGTTTTCTGCAATAAAATTTGTCCCATTGTTGGATCTGATTCTTACAGGAACACCACGACGATTTAAAAAATTTTGAATAGTCATAGTATACAAGAATCAGTTGACAAATCATGAGCTTTTTCTAAATTTATGGCGCAAGTTGTAGTTCAATCCATCCGTTCTCCTCTCGATCGTGACATTTATAGGCCCAAAGTAGTCAAGCACTGTATATTTAAAGGAAAGGACATAACGCTCTAATCGATCAAAGTGCTTTCGACCCATGATGGAATAAACATACATGGCTTTGTTTTTCAAGTAAAGCAACTGTAACGGTTTTTCTCAACACTTATCTTATTTGTGGAATCCAATTGTTTTCCTTATTTCACATATAACTGTTTCATGGCCCTGGTGTTTCATCTTAAAATCATGATATATGACGGCATTTTCATCAATAAAGGGTGTTAAGCTTCCCAATTTATTTGCCTTAGAAACTGCTTGTCCTTTTACAATTTTTCCAATATTTTAGGCGAACGATTTATTTTGAACTTTATGGCATATTACATTATAAATATTATTTATCTATAAATCGAATCAATTGTTCTATATATAGTTAATTTTTCACTATTAAACGAGATGATGTGGTACTATAGCTGTCAGCTGCGGCTTAGCTCGCCGCATGGGGAGGTTCTTTTCCGCTTGAGGTTGCACATTTGAATTGTGTACCACTTTTAAAAATGCGTTTCTTTTAGAATAATTGAAAGGCGATTCTCTTCAAAAGTTTTAATAATTTTGCTATTGTATTCATTATAAATTAAAATCGTTAAACCAAATCTCTTTAGAGAAGCTTCGATGTTTTGTTTCTGTGGGTATCCCATATGACTTTCTCAGTCATCCATGACATTTTCGTTAGCCATCTGATTTTGAAAAATGTCCCTAATTAAGTTATTTTTGCTCGACCTTTACTCTTTCAGCATTTATGAATTAATAGGTTAACAAATATGGGAAATTACAAAATTCTTTTAAAATCCCATAAACAAAAACTTGGAAAAATTTTCTGCGAGTACATTCATGATTTTTGGCACATAGGTTAAGGAAAATATGCTGATTCGAAATCTGTTCGCGTTCACAAAATCCGATACTGCACACAAAAGTCATAGCGGTTTTAAATCTTTATTTAAAATATAATTTAAATGAATTCCTATTTGTTGTATTTAGCGAATTTCTTCTCAAATTATTAAACACATTTGTTTTCTTTGCATACTTGCAAAATCTCATTGAAATACGGTTTAATAGTCGCGAAAAACAAAAGGAACCAAGAATATATTTGAAAATAAAATAAACTAATTTTTTAATTAAAACAAAATGGTTTTTGAATTTTCGATTTTTTTAGTGTGGTTAAAGGAATACGATTTTGCCTTAATCTTCTAAAATGTACGACGCTTTCTTCAAATTCTTTTAGATTATAGTTAAATATCGGTAGATTCATCTGATAAGAGATTCGACTTTAAAAATGGCATAATATATTGCACTTATTATACATAAAAATTATCAATATTAAAAAGCATGCAATACGCCTATTTGTTGAATTCAGTTCTTGCGCATGTGGTTTTCGTATAAACCGAATCAATCTCTTCCAATAATTATGCATTTTTCGATGTTTCATCTAGCGGCCAATGTGTGCTGCTAGATGCACTTTACTATGCAAAACGTCTAAAAATGACGTAACGTGCATAAGATATTTATGCGCATCAGATTTCAGCAATCTCCTATGAAAATACACAAAAGTAGACATATTTTAAAATAATTGGTTAAGAACCACAGAGGTGCTTACACAATCAATTTTGGATAAAATAAGCATATTATTCGCGAATCGATGTATTTTTGACCTATTTTCACACAGATTCACGAATATGATAATACAAGCATGTATGTAAGTAAAAACAATTCGAAGAAAACCCCGATTCTATACGCGAATTTGTCAAAATAAGTATTTGCGGTGTTTCTTACATTCAGGGTACCTATATTCGCAGTTTTATTGGACTAATTAGATTCGGCACGTGAAAAAAAAACTAAAATCACGCGGTATTCTGAGGCATTTGAATGGACCAATGTCGGTTGCGTGTCCTGATTATAAGAAAAATTAAAAAAACACAGAAAATCCGGGTTCAAAATGTCAGCATGCGTGTATCCAGTGATTATATCGAAAAATCATACATTAGAAGCATATTGCCTATGGGGTATTCTTCAACTTAGTCACTGATCACATTTGAGGGCGTTGTGTAGTTTAGCCACAAAACATGAAAGAACAATAAAACTTGTTGGCTTCAACACATTTTCACCCATTTTTTTACATTACCACCATCACAGCTTCCACGCAACTTATTATTTATTACCAATAACTTCTTTTTATAGAAATTAATTTAAATTATATCCAATATGTTATATTTCGCGAGTTATAATTGCAAGCTTATAACTCCCTTCAAGGAATTTAAAACATTTTTGTAATTTCCCATATATAGGTATAAATAATTATGTTTATTCATGTGAGTCAATTTTATGTGGATAAATTTTAAGAAATTATTTAGATTCATTTGTAAGAAATAAAATTGTATAATTATTATAAATCTTAAAATTATATCTTGGCAAAAAACATATGATTATATATATGATATAGAAAATAATCTTACGATTTTAAATTGATTTCTTTATAAAAATGTGTTTTAATATTAATAAATTACATTTTTACATTAATAAATTACATGTTTTTTTAGAAAAAATAATAAACTTACCTCAAATCTGTCTGAACTATTTTTAATTCTTTTTTTAATATGATTAATATGATTAATATTTTTAATAATATGATTATATATATGATATAGAAAATAATCTTACAATTTTAAATTGATTTTTTTATAAAAATGTGTTTTAATATTAATAAATCATAATCGTGAAGAAATTTGTATTTTTATGTACGGAGACACTTTAATTATTAATTTTTATTTAAAAAAATTATAATTCTATTTTTTAACTTTGAATTGGATTTTTCTTTTTGCTTCGCTTCGAGATGTTGCTTCACGTGTCATGGCTCTGCAGCCAACTTAATTGGAATAGAGAAAGTATTTTATGTGTTTGCAAAATGTTATTCATGTGGCAACTCTGATGTGGATTTCGATCATTCCATGGCTCAATGAATAGGTAGTCCATTTAGCGCAGCTGATATCTTGATTAACTGTCAAAGTGGGTAATTTCTACTTGATTTCGATGTCCCATCGACCCAGTTGTTTGTAACATTGAATGTCAAAACAAATTGTTGTTATTTTTAATTCGCCTAAAATGCATTAATAAAATAATTTTTTTAAAATAAATTTTAAATTTCTTGACTTTTTCAAATTTTACTGTATACCAATCAATAGCGAAACCAATAGAAGTCGTCTTAGGCAAGGACCGAATCTACATGCAAAATCTCCAGAGTTCAACAATGGAAATTATTGAAAGATGCCGATACAGAATTTTTTTTTTTCAGAAGATTATTGTTTTTAATCGACATTTGACTCGGGTCGCGATAATCAGATTACAAATTATAATATACGGACGGACACACATAACTAGAACGATTCTAGATACAATATATCTATCTAGAATCAATATAGTGTGCAGCTACAAACACTTGAGGCAACACATACTTATAATATAGAGGTTTAGGGCATAGAAACATTTTGTTCTGATTGGTTGAATCAAATTTGACTAAATTTTTAAATGTCAAGGCGAAATGCATTTACAAATGTTGTCATATGTTAACAAAAAAGTTCCTTTTTTGTAGTAATTAGCCGATGCGACTACCTAATATATGTACCTTGGCCAAAAACAAATAATCAAATCGTCATCATAAATGCAAACGGACGTCACTACACTTTACTGGAAAAGCAAAACACGTCATAAAATCTATAAAAATGGAGCATTGCTCAAAATTTTTTCATAGTTTAACCGCCGTATCTATTTTTTGAAAAAAAAATTTTTTTTTTTGATTTTTAAAGGTTTTGTGTCAGTTACGTCCTTTTGACATGATATTTTCTAAAACAAAAGAACGTAACTACAACACAATTGTAGTACAACAAAGTGAATAATAATTATCCGATTGAGACTAAAATTTTTACAGCGTACCAAATTGAGTTCGGAGTGACGTGTGTTAAGTTTTGTTGAAATCGGTTCATATTAAGACATAGCTCCCACACATACTTTCGTCAAATTGTGTGTAAATAGTGCATTAAAGCCAATTTATTTCTTTCGATTTGCACGAAATTTTGCATAGCGCACTGAATTGAGTTTAGAGTGATGTGTGTGAAGTTTCGTGAAAATCGGCCTTACATATATGTTGCACTAAAGACAATAAATATTTCACCGATAGCGATAAAACTTTACACAGGGTGAGATAAAACTTTACACACTCAGTGAGAAACAAAAATACCTAATTATAGCTGGTTAGTTAAAAAATTGAAGAAAAGCCTTCAATTTAGGTACCGCTATATGGGGGCTACCGTAAAAAATTGGCCGATATATTTCATTTTCAATATCAAACATCCCCGAAGTAACATTAATATAAGCTCAGAATTTCTATCTTCAATATTGCGAGCTTTACTTTTTGTTATGTCTATTTGCATTAACAAAAACATATTATTGTAGTTAAGTCCGTTTGAATTTCTTTAATTAGATCGTTGTTTTGACGTTAGATGTCTGAATTTTTGTATGAACAATAACCAAACAAAATGTCAATTTCGAATTCTTCTGTAGTTACGTCCGTTTGCATTTATGATGACGAAATATATTTACTCGTCACAATGCCTTGCGGCTCTATTCTCTTGCTCCCTTCATTGGGATGATTTTGTTCGTAATTCGATCATTGTTCTTTAGAGGTTTTTAGAAACAATGATCTATGATGATTATATGTATTTTCTGTCCAGATGTATGAGGGTCGATTTTACAAAATTTGAAATTGAACATAAATGCATCAGATTCCGGGGCCCAATACATACCTAACACTTTTCTCCAGAAAAAGTTGTCTAGCTCTGGTTATATGACTTATATTTAAATAAGAAAACCAATCTTTCTAATTTGTTTACACCTGTCTGACACACTGAAAAAAAAAAAACGATGGCAATCGTATAATTTGTGTTAGGTTAGGTTGAAAAGAGGGGTGGATGATACCACCACATGTCCAACATTAGATGGACATACACATAATCCAATTAAGGCCTGTTTTGCGCTCTAGAATGCGGAGAAATTTAGAATTAGTTTAAGTTTAGATTAAAAATAAACAATTGTGTTTGATTCCCCTATGAATCTAGGAATTCTATGTTTTTTTTAGCCATTGAAGACTTGTCCAAGCCTAACACAAAAAGAGTCCCTTCTTCTTTCCCCTCCCTGTGGAAGACTTCCCATTTCTTTACATACAGTGTCTTGTTTTGTAGGCTGAAGACCTCGAGGATGCGTTCCGTGTTGAAATCGCTTCCCCAACAAAGACTGTAGCCTTTTGTAGTTGATGAATGTCTTTCTTCCTCACCAGCTTGAGTTTCATTGTTCCATCTATGGATCCAATACTTGCCACTATCTTTCTCAGGGCTTCTATGCTTTTTGAAGTATCAAATTCCAGCATTAGATAGTCCCCTTTGAAAGCGCAGCTATCCAGTTCAATAGAGTCCCCTCCTTGTCGTAGGTACTCCTTAATTTTGCTGTTGACCGCATTTAACATTTCCTTATGGGTCTCCTTCTTTAGCTTACCGGACGCGCTATTACAGTCGGTCACTGCATAGCAGAGCTCAGTTTTCTCTTACTATCGATCGATGGGAAGCTCTTTTTCTTTTTGGCAAATTTGACAGTCGCCTGCTCATCCGGAGCCTCTGTTTGCATCTCGCTCTTTTTGTTCATCCGATTCATTCTGGCCAACTTCCGCCTTCGTGCCCCAGACAACTGCTTCTTCTAGGTTGTGAGTTTGGCGATATCCTTACTCACCCCCTCTATCATCTTGTCAGCCTCTTCTCTCTTCCGGTTCCTCAAGACGGTTATGTTCGTCTGATTATCATGATCAGACTCAGAGTTCGAAGTTGAGTTCCCTCCTGTCTCTGAAGACTGGGTCGAGATTGGTTCCTCAACAAGTTGGTGTTGCCAGAAGGCTGCGTGAATGTTGCTATACCTTCGAATACAGATGCCAAGGCACCCACATCTGTAGGAGATTGTTGATCACGATCGCGGGAGGACGACGGGGCGTGATTCGTGGGCAGATCAACAACACCTGGTACTGAGTTTTTTAGGCTCTGTGCCGTAGCTTTATTACTTTTTTCTACTTTTTCCATCCTTTGTTTTTTGTTTTAGAGGAACGCCTCCATAGTAAGTTTTGGTTCGCGGGGACAGAAGCCCTGAAGGTGGGTGATAAAACTATTCCATTACCTACAACATACACTGGTTTTAACAGATTAGTATGATCATCCACCTCCCCCCTATCCGCCACCTGGGGACGCGCCCGGTAGGAGACTAACAATTCCCTCGAGAAAATTTGTATTGATCTTTACAAAAAATGCATTGCGTTTCTTCCGAAGTAGAATGGAGTAAAACTGCTTATTATCCACATCTTGAACGATGCCAAAACTAATTATAATCGTATACGGCTCAACCCAATTTCTTGCTCTGGCAAATCAATAACTTTGTGATTAATCATAACCTCGGTGATTCCACATTGATCTCCATTTAAAGCTCCAAGTTGCTGTTGGCTGAGCTTACTAATTATAGAAAATGGCGATACAGCAGTATTTGCTGCTTGCGATACAATACCATAATCTAACTTAATTAAACAAACAACAATAAACAGACGCTATTATATAAAATTTGACAACTGCTGCTCAAATGCCAGGGTCTTCGGTTTCCAAGTCCAGACATATAACATTACTTATACTATTGGGCAATATTGTCAATTTTTTAATATTCAATTTTCAAAAAATCAGCTTTTTTGTTATTGTGGCACATCAATGATTTTTGGTACACATATAGAGAAAAATGTTCTGACTCCGAAACCGTTCGCGATCAAATTTTTGGTTGATGCGCGCAAAAGTTATCGAGGTTTTAATTTTGGGCATAAGAAAAAAATCTTAAAATTACGCCGTTTATTATATTGGCCAAAAACGTTGGTATATATCTTCCTCCGTAAAATAAGAATATGAATATATTATAATAATCACGATAAAGTTGCACATATTCGCGAAATATGAGATAAATAAAAAAATATACCAGATTACATCAATATTTTCATTATATTAATGACATACACACATCTAAAAATTAATTTAAAAATATCTACACAATCTAAACACGATGGTGAATCAAATGATATAAAAATCACACAAGTCCGTGTAGCGGTTTCTAAATCAAAGCGACAACAAAACAAGATATTGAGGAAAAATATTTGTTTTTGGTTCGAAAAAATAATGTCATCATATTTATTTTTTTAATTGTATACAAGAAATTTCAGAAAAAAATGTTGGGGTTATTCTGCTATTTTACCCGAATTTCGCCGAAAAATTGACATATATAATAATCACTTTTTGTGTATAAGTATACGCCTTGCGGATTATATCAAGACCCTTCCGATAAATCTTAGGATTCTATAAATAGGAATAAATCTTAAAATAAAATAATATTATGAAATATACATTTTAAATTGCGTGTAAATCGCGTAATTCTCAAAATCATTTGATGCGGATGCGTTTTCCATGAAGTACTGAAGTTTATCTTCCAATCCATATATATTTTTCGAAATTTCATTTGACGGCTAAGATGTGCCACACGTTACATTGAAGTACCCAAAAAATCGTAAAACGCGAATTATTTCCGAAAACTCCATATGCCATTAACGCTCATCCGATTTCGGTGTGCACCCTAAAAAAATACATCGAACTATACCATTTCAATGTGGTCCATTAAGAACCATGGATGTGCCAGCACAATCTATTTTTGAGATAAATTGCGTACATCTCTCTTTCGGCTGAAGTTTTTAAAGTTCTCTTTTCGAAAAAGATCAAAATCCGTATGAAGTCATTTATTGAAGCGGGAATGATACACAGAAAACACAAATAAATCCGCGATATTTTCAAAAACATTTTTTGCCAAATTTCGTGTTTTTGGAAGGCCAGTTCCCTCCGTTCTAGTAGATGGATTTTCACAAAGAAGATTTTATATCATCCGAAACGTAAAAAAACTTATTGATCGCGGGTACCCATATCATTCAGTTGACAGATCTAAAAATTTGGCCCGAAAAATAGGTTTTTTAGAAATTTGATCGCACAAAATTCGCACCTTCGGATGAGTATTACTCTGAAGCCGCGCATACTACATACACAAAATACATATCAAATTACGCAGATTCGCGACTACAATAATCTTATAATCGATTTTTATAAATTCATGTTTGCGTATTAAAGCTAGATGTAAAATTAAAAAAACACTCAAAATCGAGCTTCAAAATGTCAGCATCATTTAAAGATAGATGCAGTTAAATTTTTGAAAAATGATACATAAGGGGCGTAGTCCCCATTTTGTTGGCTTCTAGTTTTCTTTTGACACGAAGACCGTGCAATGAGTGGCTTAGTCACAAATCGATAGAGAACATAAAAAATCTGGTTCGCCTCAACCTGTTTTAACACATTTTTTTACATTAAAGTAGACACAGCTTCCACCAAAATAAAGTTTGGAGGTCAATATCATGAACAGTTTTCAACGACAGATCAATTAACCCAAAACTATTCACTTTTTTTCATATACTTAAGTAGTTTCCGAGTTATAAAGGGGTGAACCTCCGCTTCAGCTATGTTAAAAAATTGGCAATATTGCCCTATTATATATTACACATGAGGACCTCATATGGTTCTTTTATTTCATAATTAGTTCTCACAATCGACAATTTAAACGGTTCAAATTACGGGTTCTTCGAGAAGGAACATTAAAAACTATTTCTCTCGTAAGGTAAATCAATCAGGTCACGTATTTAGTTAATAATAAATAATGCTCTTAACATAAAACGTCTTCTTTCTAGTGTTGGAAGACTGATTCACAATAAGCGAGGTTCTTGAGCGTGTTTTCAACCGAATTCGCTGAAATTTGGTACTTTAAGTTCTTATTGGGTAGCAAATCTCCCTACTAAAAATTATAAATATAGGTCAATGTCTTATGGTGCCCCCATATAACGATATTTTGGGGTTCGTGAACGCGTTTTTCAACCGAATTAGCTGAAATTTTCTACATTCGGCTCTTATTGGGTACTAAATGTCTCCACAAAAAATTATTAATATAGATCCACTTTTTCTGGTAGTCCCCATATAACGGTACCTCCTACTTTTCAGTATTTTGGTGGTTTTTATCGTATTTTTTCCGCCGAATTAGCTGTAATTTAGTATTTTGAGTTCTTAATCAGTACCAAATCTCCCCACAAAAAATTATGAATATAGGTCCATTTTTTCTGATAGCCCCCATATAAGGGTACCCCCAATTTTTTGTATTTAGGGGTTCTTGAGCCCGTTTTTTTAACCGAATTTGCTTCAATTTGGTATTTTGTAGTCGTATATGATAAAAAATCTCCGTACCAAAAATTATTAATATTCGCCCCCTTTTTGGGGTAGTCCCCATAGTCCGCCTTTTTATATTAACATAGTTATCTGATTTGTTCCGCGTTTTGAATTTGATTCTAAGACTCTGTTGTAATCATCTCTCCTGCGGAGGATAGCGAGATACAAAACTATAACGTAAGGTTCGATAATGAACTATTTCCGCATTTAGACCTAGCCGATATCCTCCATCTTTGAATTTGAACTAAGTTTGGAAGAAATAATAAGATGGGTGATAAACTAGGGATCTTACGCGGATATTCTCCGCGGAGTGATAGCACGTCTATATTGTTTGTGGTGCATTTACACACTAATTTATTTGAATAAAAAGTGTTTCTAAAGAACTAAACATTACAATATTACTTAACCTACCTTAGACTAATGTGTAAAAGAGAGAGAGAGAGTGTGCATCTGCCATAACTCATGGAGTGGATACACACATTTCTTTATCTCACATGTGGCAAGCATGCTAAACATGCTTATCAGTCTGTATTGAAGATTACTCCCCGTAATCTCACCCAAACATACCACATGTGCCAATAGAAAACTCCTATCTTATTCTTGTGTACAAAACATTCAACCAAAATAATCTCTTATCTCAAGTGGACAGTATACGAAAATAGATCCCTGTTTAACTAAATATTTTCTCTTCTACACAAGAGACCCACAGCAAGACATTCACTATCTTTATTATTTAAAAACTATGTTCGCTACGTGAACAATGGGCAAAGTTTGGATGAAATTAAAATTTTCTGAAAAGGGTTTGGTCCAAAGAAACATGAGGTCTAGAACCAATATTTCGATGAGGCACATTTTCACCGTGTTAAATTGTATACACCATCCATTAAAAATTTCTGAAATTTGTATTATGGTTTACATAATCCCTTTTTAGAAATGCCGGTATAGGTCCGCTTTTTGGTATGTTCCCTATATTTTCATTTCTAGTAACTGTCAGTATATGTATGGTGGAGGGTATCCAAAGATCGGCCCGGCCGAACTTAACGCTTTTTTACTTGTTCCTATATGAGGTGTGCTTATATCCGATATCTACTGTATAAGAGTCATCAAGCTATTTAGACCAGCGTTAAAAAACCTAATAAAGACTTGGCTTTATTAACACATGGATTAGTTTCGGATCTAAGATGACGCCAAGATCAGATGGAGAATCAACATTGTCCAATTTGAATGACCCTATAAAGTAGTCAGATTTTATTGGATGTGATCTGAAAAAGGAAAATTTCTTGAATTTTTTTAATTAAGAGACATTCCATTTGCACTGCACCACTTGAAGAGTGAATGTAAATCGTACTGTAAGTACGTCATCTGCGAACGAATGGAAATCGGAAGATCATTTAGATAAAGAACAAACAATAACGGGAACAGATGACTTTCTTGCGTAACTCCAGAGGAAAAAATCATATCTCTAGGAAATAATTACTGAACAAAACCGTATGCGTACGGTCCTCTAAATAGAATGAAATCCAGCTTAACACAATTGACGGTAACCCTATAAAATTAAATTTATGGAGCAATAGCTTATTGTTACCCCTTACAAAAATATTTAAATAGCACAAGATTTCAAAATATTGGTTGAAACTCCGTTTGGACCCGGGGAAAAAATGAACGAAATGGCTTAACCCAGAATAATCTTCACCTTGAGGTAAGTAGAAGCGAGTAAAATTATTTAATTGATCGATGTGTAAATTATATTGACCACTAATGTATTTTGAGTATATAAAGATTGAAAAAAGTTAGCAAATAGATTTGCATTTTATGTGCTGGGTGATGATTCTTTGCTCCCAAGTTTCATACAGCTGGGAAATTGTGCTCTTCTCTTTGAATTTACTAATTAAAAACATTTAGGATTATTCAATAAGTTCAATCGCATTTGTGTTAAATGGTATTATATCGGCACCTTGCTAATGAATACTTTGCATAATTAAGACCAGTATTTGATTTTTAATTTTTTGAATAATCTATTTGTATATTGCGTTTGTGTAAACCAGGGAGGACCCTGATCATTCATTTTTGTTGCAGTATTGACAGAATTATTTAATCTATTTGCCACCATTGTTGCGTTTTAAGTATCATTTGACATTGTAAAATCATGCAAAAACAAAAATTGAATTTTTGATCCTTTATATATGTCAGACTATTTTGAGTAACGTATGTCAATGCAATTTAAAGAAAATAGGTCAAAGTTATACAATATTTGGGATTCTAGCTCCCTTGCCTATATATAAAACAAATAGTGTAACTTATTCAGTTAATTGGCCAAAAGGTTTGAAGAAACGATAATTGTAAACACTAATCCGTAAGCATAGAACAATTTTCTGTTCAGAGATTTAATGCAACTATCCGAAATAGGATATGAAGAAAATTTGACATCTATAAATCCTTGAATTCGGGAGATACAGTACATTCCTTCTGAAAAATAAAAGTCCTATATCAAAAAAACCAAATGCAAAATCGCCGGAAAATAATTTTAAACTAATCTCTATATTATTTTTTACAAGAATCAAAATTAATTCTGATGGAAGAATTCGTACAATTCGAATACGAAGAGATTTAAATAATTTGGACTGTTAAATATTAAATATAAGCTCTAAAACATTTTTTTACCTGTGGGCAACATTGGGCCATAAAGGGTTAACAGAGCATTACTGCTAAAAAATATTAGCAGTTTGAGATATTCCTCACTAACATATCTATAGACGAGCAGATGTTGATTGCAAGCTATACATTAAAGGTAAGCCTATACGTTTCGGATTCAAATTTTGGTGTATGTGTTCCGATATCGACTACTTGTATGAAGATATTCCTTACGCTGGTATATTGACACCATGCAATAAGCAAACAGGTCTAGGAGCTTCTGTTGTATTACAGATGTTACAATCTGTCTCAGAACTGGAAAAATATGCCGTTTATTTCCATAATTTCTTCTCGTTTATTTCTGCTCAGCGAAAAGTTCCGTGCGGTTGGTACAATAAGGTCAAATAAACTAAAAGGCGCAGATTTGTATCTGAAATGTTCAAAATGTTCCAAAGGGTCAAAGAATAAAGATTATCCCAACTACAGAAACACGATTATGATTGCGTGTTTGACACTAACAACAAACTTTTCGTGGCACACTGGAACGACAACAATGAAGTAAGTATTATTTCAAATTTTTTCGGTGGGCAGCCCGAATCAGATTTCAACCAAAGTTGACAACAGACAATTCGCTCGCGAATGATTAAAAATACATTCTTTTCGTTTTATGCTCATTTTAAGAATGATTTTATGGCTATAAATTCTTTACCAAACGAACATTCGCCAAAGAATGTTCGCACACACATAACAAATCAGTGAGAGCACACAACAACGTTCGTTCGTTTCGTTTGGTGGTTAAAATTCTTTCTGATATTCTCTCACGAATGAAAACAAACATTCCCGAATAATTCTCGCAAATGCTCAAAACTGCAACAACAATAACAACAAAAGTTCGTGAACTCAATAGTTGTTGGACATGTGTTTTGTTATTCCACACACTTTCTGCTACACACACATTCTTTGGTTGTTTGTGTGTGTTTTTATGATATTTTTGTTTGTTGTTGTTTTTAACAGGGCTCGCGAGAATTCGCGAACATTTGTTTTTTGAGTTCTTCAAAAGAATATTCTTCAGCAACAAATGCTCGCGAAAGAATGAATCTAGGACGCTTGCAGCGAAAATGTTATCGTTCGTGAATTTTTCGTACAATGCGAACATTCGCGAGAGAATGCAAATGCTTGTGCATTCATTGTAACTTTATCATTCGCGATAAATTGAAAACATTAGAATTCTCGCCAGTGAGCATTCGTGAAAATAGCTTATTTTAATCATTCTTCGCACCCTGGATAGTTGTAAACGCATGGGAAATTAGCAGACTAATTGCAAAAGCTGAAAACAAACGTCCAATGTCCCAGCTGCATATATCCTTAATCGACCATTGATGCGTTTTCGCAACACCTGATATCTCGGAAACTAAAAAAGATAAAAGGCTAAAATTTGGGTTAAAATTTGTAACGTCAAAAATAACATCCACTATAAATTTCACCAACATATCTCAACGGAATGGGGTAGTAGTAAAATATGGGTTAAAGAAGAATTTAACAGTTCATAAAATCTTGATACACACTAATCGATGTCACCGCTTAGATGCCATATATTTGAAAACATTGCACAATATTAGTTACGTCTGTTAATTGAAGTAGTATTAGAAGAATTATTCAATTTTAAATTGACAATGAGTATGGATTTACATATGGAGAGCATCTAAAGATTAAAATATTCAAAGTAGACGAGAATACTAACAGGTAAAGGCAGAGTTAAAAATCCCTAAATTTAAATTAGCAACTGGAGCAGATAATCGATTATCTTCAGGAATTACATTATCCATATTAGAAGGAAGATTTGCCACCGTAGAAGAATACAAACTTATTAAGTTATCCGGGCCTAGATTAGATGAACTGGGACCTCTAACAATATTAACTGATTTTTTCATTTTAGGAGAACAATAAGGGAGTTCAAATTTATTAACCATTATTCTTTTTTTTCAAAATTTTTAGAAACCTAATTGAAACTTTTTTTAAATTTAAAATTTCAGACTTAGTTTCTCTAAATAGTCGATGAAGAGTTATTTCTATATCCCTTCATTCTAAACAAGTCGAACGGAGACCTTTAGACCTATCTGTAATAAAATCAAGCTCCCGCTATATTTAAGAGGCATATGATTATCACAAAAATAACACAGTCTAAACGAATTATGAATAATTAATAAATTTTATAACCTCCTAAAAGTATGTTTTAAAACGAGAAGTAATTTAATTTGTAAAATTATATCCAATGAAATAATGGAGCAGCCTGAAATTATGCTAAGGAAATTAAATACAGTACTGAAACCCAATTAAGGAACATAAATCACAAAACGTCAAAATCAAACAACAAGGAATATTATAAATAAAAATGAGAAATAAACACGAAATATTTTTTGGAAAAAAATTTAATACAAAACACATTTTTGGTAAACACCTCACATTAACCTCGAAATTAAGGACATTATATTTTATTGTAATAACAACAATAAACACTTAATACGGCGCTATGGAACGTTTGGTTATTAATTTGATTTAAGGGGACTCCACCCTTTCTCGACTTCAAAAAAATTTAATTTTGTACACTAATTCAAGATTGTCTCTAATAATTTTCAAGTGAAAATCTCATCAATTTTTGAAGATATAGCCGATTTATTGTGTTAGCATCAAGTGACAGCAAGAGGGCTACTCAATCTTTAAACACGTTTTTCTCCAAACAGCGTTTTTGCGAATGGCGGGCACGATAACTCTGTGAGTGTATAGCTAACGTATGAACTAGGATAAAGCTAATCGGTGAAGATCTTACTTATTTTTTAATGTAGTTTGTGGTCAAAAATAGACGATTTTCCAAAAAAATCAAAGTTCCGGCATTTTTTTAATTGTGCGAAGTCAATAATCCTAGTTCGTACGAGAGGCAGACATGTACTCATTCTAACACCGTTGGAATTTTCGGATTCCGATGTTCCAGTGAGGAGTTATCATGCCCTCCATCAAAAATAAGGACTTTTCTTTGATCACAGAAAACAACAAAAATTTTTTTTTGTAAATTATTTTTCTTCCTTTTTAAATCTTCAAGTATATAAGTGCAAAGTTACACAAAGTTACCTTAACAAGCATTGGTATTCATTTACCAGCCCATTTAAAATCTTAAAAATAAAAAAATCAGGAAGGGGGGTGGTTCCCTCAAGAGACACCCACAAACACTTGCGAGCAGAGTTGACAAACTTATTTCCATAAATATTTTCTCTAAATGCACACAAGTTTCTTTCTTTACAGTGTATATGTCTTTGGACAAAAACTTGTCCAAAATCTATCTTAAGTATTGCTATATCAATAGACAAACGCACACACATAAATCGACATACAATTATTCTGATCAGGAACAAATTTAATATACACTCCGCCTTATGGTGCAGGGTATATAAAAGTGCTACAAAGTTTGAACAGTGATGCAGTGCAAATACAAAAAAGGTTTATTTTTTGTTTTTGCAAAATAGTCAGGCTGAATCCCAGTTTGTTGTTTTTATAAAAAACAACTATTAATTAGTGGGAAATGTATGGCATTGTTTGCCGAGGGCAGTGTTGCCAAAACTCTGTTGAGAAAAAATGCTAGATTTTGTTGAAAAAAATGCTAGAAAGTGCTAGAAATTTTAAAAAAGTGTCAGAAAAAAGTGCTAAAGAATTATTAACAAAATTGTTAATATGTAAAAATGAAATATTCATCAGAGACCCGATTTATTCTTAACTCTACTCCTTTTCGATTTAGCCATGTCCATCCGATTGAGGTCGCAATATTGAAAACAGAGCTTTGGAATTGCACTACTCCTAAGACATTTGGTATTGAAAATTAAATATGTATATCGGTCTTTTTTGTGTACACCATACCCAATATTTGATTTTTTTAAGGTTTTGGGCACATTTTTCAACCTAATATGCGGTTTTGTCTTTTGGATTCTCCCTGTGGCGACTTTGGTGCACCATTTACATAAAATCGAACGAAAATATATATGGGAGCTACATATATCGAAATCTGGACCGATTTTCTCGAAACTCACCACCCATCATTCTAGACTTAATTCAGTTCGCTATGACAATTTTCGTGCAAATCGATGAATTAATAGGGACTTTGGTGCTATATCTAAATCTGAACCTATTTTCACGAAATTTAACACCTGTCTTTCTAGCCTTAATTCATAACCCTTTGCACAAATTTCGTGCAAATCGAAGGATATATAGGGCCTTGTGTGCACTATTTACCTAAAATCGGACGAAAATATATATGGAAGCTATATCTACATCTGAACCTATTTCCCCAAATAAATCCAATTCGAATCAAAAATGCGAGTTCTACTTTGTTTACAATTTAACATGGACAGACAGACGGACATGCATAAATCGGCTTAAAAAGTGATTCGATGCATATTCTCAAAAGGAACCGTGCGCCTATCTCGTTTCCTTTTCCTGTTACAAACATATGCACAAAGACATAATACCCTGTACCATAGTGTGGGAAGGGTATAAAAATATATGTTTGCCTGAATTTTTCTATTTTGGTCCTTTTCGGTGAATAAAAAACTTATTTTCAGAAAATTCCAACATTTTCATGTTCATGTGTTTAACAACGCTCTCATCCAATGGACCGCTGTATTTTTTTTTTTTTTCAAATAAACAATCTACTAGCAGACAATGTCATAGTCACCATATGAAGTACCTGCTTACAAACCTACTGTCACTTTTTTAACATTGGAAAATCAAATTCATCGCGTGAAACATAGGGAAATTTCAATGCGTCAATATGAAATCGAACCAGTGGACAAGCGTTAAGTTCGGCCGTGCCGAACTTTGGATACCCTCCACCATGGATATACTGACAGGTACTAGAAATGAAAATATATGCAAAATTTTGGCGATCTATCTCCATTCGTTTAGACGCTAGAGTGATTACAACAGACAGACGGACATAGCTATATCGTCATAGAATTTTACGCTGATCAAGAATATATATATATATATATATATATACTTTATAGGGTCGGAATGATTATTTCGATGTGTTACAAACGGAAAAACAAAATTAATATAACCTCCATACTATGGAGGAGGGTATAAAAACGTGAAAATTTGTTGGGATGAAATAAAAATTATAAAAAATTACTGAAAAATAAAAAATGCTAAAAAAGTGCTAGGTGCTAGATCAATTTTTTTGGTGCTAAACGAGTTTAAAAAGTGCTAAATCTAGCACTAAAAGTGCTAAATTGGCAACACTGGCCGAGGGGTAAGGCAGGGAAGACTATAGTTTCGGATCACGCCACTGATCCTCATCAGTTCCCTTAGTTTTTTGTTGGGATATTCTCCCCAGAAGCTATTGCTTCGATACAAAAAACCTTTCATACCCAAATGTCTCTTGTAACAAAGCGAAGTACTTAGCTGACCAACGACATAAACTGCATGAGAATTTCGCTGGAGCCTCACTTCGAGGTTAACAAGGCATTTACAAACAATACCACACCTTTCCCAAAAATACAAATGGTATCCCAAATAAACCGCCAACACTACAAAAGGTTTATTATTATAAAAAAGGAAGAACTGTGAGACAAACTTTGAACAATCACAACAAGAATAACATTCAATAACACAGCACAGAAAAATGAAGAACACAATGTTGAAAAAAAGACCGAGCTGGTAAGAAGGCACACACAAGCACATCACAGATTCCAACATACAATGTGAGTACCAATGAGATTCTGAATTTGAAGAGTGAATTCGAAAGAAAGAAATACAGTTAACAGTTAAATCTGACACTGCACCTTTGTAGAAGAATCGTTAATTTTTATACAATTTGACAAAATTTGAAAGAAAAGAACAGTATTATTTTTTTTTGTTAAATTTGAAAAAAAAAATTGTTAAATTCAGAAAGTTCTACAAACTTTTAAAAATTAAAAAAAAAACTGTTAGACAAACATTGCAAAACCACAACAAAAACAACATTCAGGAATTCAGCACCATCACAGCACAGCAAAAAGAAGACCACAATATTGAAAAAAGAAATATCTACATTGTTTGTTGGACAAGCATTTTAAATTCGCAGCGGGCTTTTTTGGAAATATTCATACATTTTTGTTGACTCAGACACTTAAAGGATTTGTTTGTACTGAATTAAAAAGTTAAAAATGTTTTAATTCCTTTTCATTACAATCTTAGGGACAAGAGTCTGGTCGACAGACTAAGAAGTTCTTTAGAAAACAAATCCATTTTTTATGTTTTTTTAATATTCAATATCATCGCATATATTATTACAAAATCTTCAATATTTAAAAATTTTCTTGTGATATTTTTAGGTCTTCAATATTGGTTGTAATTACAGCATATATTTTGGACTCAATCTCTTAAAGTTTCTGAATTTGAAACATTGTCCTTGTCCATAGGCTAACAAAGGCTAACAAAGTTTAGTTTCGAATTTTATAATTAAAAACAAATTACTTTAAACAGATTATATCGCAGTTGTAAAGGTTATTAATACTAGATAAATAGCGTGAGAGTAAGGTTGCGCTAAATTACTGAAGCTGCATGGTTATATCAGACTATAATCGACGATATGAAGAAATCCCCCTAACGTAGCTCTATTAAGAAGCAGCACCTGGCCGTTAACCATAGCACCACAGTAGGTGGAACATACATATTACGCTAATGCCGATAACGACATTACGCACGTTGGAAGTATCATATAAACACGTGAAACTAGAGCAGCGATAGTCAACCTGGTCCCTACCGCCCACTAGTGGGCGATATGGATTTTTTGGTGGGCGGTAGGATTTTCCTTAGTATATTATATATTTTAAGACATTTTGAATTTGAAGACATTTTGAACTTACAGGTGTACCAATGTATCAAGAAGAACTATTAGAAATAAAATATGATGGAGATTGTAAACAGATTGTAAACTTTTATATCCAAATATGTGGAAAGAGGTATTCAAATTATTAATACTTTTTCCTGCCTAATATTTAGTCCAATTAGGATTTGTCGTTAACCACATCATGAACAAAGGAAGAAACCGCCTTAATATTTCTGAAAGAACAGAACTTCGAATGTTTTTGACTAAAATAGAGCCAGATATTAAATATTTAATTTCGCAGCATTAGCCTTAGGGATCCATTAAATACTCAACATTTCACTATACTTAATTAAAATTACTTAATAAATAAAAGCAGTTTATCAATAAACAAACCTGAGGATTAGGTGGGCGGTAAGAATATTTTTCTATATCTCGAGGTGAAAAAGTGGGCGGTAATTAAAAAAAGGTTGACTACCCCTGAACTAGAGTATATGGAATGCCGAATTTATGTTCAAGATGAAGGAGAAAATCCAATGTACAAGAAACAATTGAGTACACACTACTTAGAGGTGATAAACTCATAAAAAAGGCATTTGGAGCTATAAATGGACAAGAAAATTCACTCAAAGAAGCAAAGGAAGTAATGGAAGAAAGAGCCAAAAGAGAGTCCGAAGTTGCGCAGAGATTGAGCAAGTAAAGGCGACACCGAAACTAACTTAGGTGGTTGCAATGCTTGGCTGTCATTTCGAGATTTATTTACAGCGAAGAAGAAGAATTTTTTCACTAGATCCAAAAAATAACTGACGAAGCCAGAGAAATAATAAGCCACGTCCCAGTGAAAAGTGATGGATTCGAGTTATAGTGGAAAAACTTTATTACATTGACCAATGTTACAACAGACTTAAAGGTTTAAGGTTCAGAAAGGAACACAATATAAATTTATTAAATATTTAATTTCGCAGCATTAGCCTCAGGGATCCATTAAATACTCAACATTTCACTATACTTAATTAAAATTACTTAATAAGTAAAAGCAGTTTATCAATAAACAACACTAAAGGATTAGGTGGGCGGTAAGAATATTTTTCTATCACTCGAGGTGAAAAAGTGGGCGGTAATTAAAAAAAGGTTGACTACCCCTGAACTAGAGTATATGGAATGCCGAATTTATGTTCAAGATGAAGGAGAAAATCCAATGTACAAGAAACAATTGAGTACACACTACTTAGAGGTGATAAACTCATATAAAAAGGCATTTGGAGCTATAAATGGACAAGAAAATTCACTCAAAGAAGCAAAGGAAGTAATGGAAGAAAAAGCCAAAAGAGAGTCCGAAGTTGCGCAGAGATTGAGCAAGTAAAGGCGACACCGAAACTAACTTAGGTGGTTGCAATGCTTGGCTGTCATTTCGAGATTTATTTACAGCGAAGAAGAAGAATTTTTTCACTAGATCCAAAAAATAACTGACGAAGCCAGAGAAATAATAAGCCACGTTCCAGTGAAAAGTGATGGATTCGAGTTATAGTGGAAAAACTTTATTACATTGACCAATGTTACAACAGACTTAAAGGTTTAAGGTTCAGAAAGGAACCCAATATAAATTTATCTCTGTTTCAGAAAAGATAGTTTCAAGATGACTTTCCTTACTGATTTTAAGATCCTCCCATCATGAGATTTATTTTATAAATTTTTGAGCCAAAAATTTAAGACTTTGGAGTCAGTGGGAAATATTAATCCATTTTTTTCAGAACCAAATCTCACAAAATACACATACGAAAATAAATCGATGTTTAAAAATAGTTTTCATACAAATATCGATAAAAAAATTCGAAGAACAGAATTTAGGAGGTGCCTATAATGCAAATATTTTTCAATAACCAAAGATTCCATTTCGAAATAGGCGACTGATTAAAAAAAATAATAATAGGAAATTACGGAATTCGTGTTGTAAAAATCTCCCACCTTTGCCACAATTGCAGTGAAAGAATGCAAGAGATTTTTGAATGCAGAACGAGTAATTTGAAACGCGATAGTATGTTACATAGGGGAACGGAAACCCAAAACTTACTTATAAATGAAGTACGTCCTAGTACTAGATCTTCGGATGACCCAACAGCCATATAGTCAAATAGTGGCATCAGGACAATCATACGACGCTAGAGCTATCATAGACCCGGGACCACAGTCAACATTCATAACAAAAATACCGAAAAAAGAAATCCTGTTCCCATCACAGGACTGTATCAGAAACATCTACAAAATCTTGTTTATTTACCATTTGATCTCGTTTTGATCCAAAATTTTAACTAGATGTTTAGGCACCCGTCCTTCCATCTAATATACCATATTACACACGGTAGTCTCATGCAGGTATATAATTCCAATTTTTTCGTAATTTTACTTTCCTCTTTGGAAATGTACGCACAAGTGTTCAGTGCCAATAATTACACAATGTTTAATATTTTGAAGTTCCCAGCCTCTGCAAACCATAGAAATAAGTTGTAGCATCTGTAGATATAGCTTAAGAACAATGTGGATCAACAATTTTTGATATTTATTACATTGTATTTTATTGAAATCATTAGAATTTTCCATATTAAAATACTTAAAATCTTTAGAAAGTATTTATGTTGAGTGTTTTTTTCGGCCTTTTTTGTTGATATTCTATTAATGAGATTATTTGAGCTTGAGGTCTTTTTTTTATTTTTTATAAATTAGTTTATTCAAAGATTTCCCGATATTTCGCAATTATCAAACTGCATCTTCAGGGGTGATCTATTTAAGGAAACATACATTCAACATTTTTATCGCAGCATTTGATGTTGACACAAAATAGTTATTACATTACAGTTTTTAGTCAGTACTTTTCGTGAAAAATGTGGAAAAATGTATGTGGGTACCACGAAAAACAAACTTAAAACAAGATTATCCGGACACAAATCCGACATAAAATTAAGGAACCAAAACAACAATCAAAAACCCGCTCTTGCAGAACACTGTAAACTCAATAATCACATACCAAACTTTGACAACATACGCGTATTACAGTCAGAGAACAATTACAACAGATGGTTAACATTGGAGATGTTACATATTAGTAACATACCAACAGACTTAAAAATAAATTATTAAAGCGATACCGATAATGCAGCATATTGTTATAGACATTTGACAAGGAAGAGATCGTGCAATACATGAGAATAATCAGTGCAATATCAACTATAGACAATTGTACACCGCGTATCATAACTAAAGTCGCACCTTTAATTCAATTGGTATGATAGTTGACAAATAAAATGGACCCATTAAGTTATGGTTCACAATAAAACTATCAAAAACACATATTATTCAACAAAAATAATTAATTTATTCTTTATGGTTTTGCCGAATTCTGCACTTTCAAAATTACTGGTGTTGCATAACTATAGACACACTTTTACAAAATTAGAAACAATTATTTTTTAAAACTTAAATAAAATAACTTTTATAAATAATGGGTCGCGCCTTTAATTCAATTGGTATGTTAGTTGACAAATAAAATGGACCCATTAAGTTATGGTTCACAATAAAACGATCAAAAACACATATTATTCAACAAAAATAATTAATTTATTCCTTATGGTTTTGCCGAATTCTGCACTTTCAAAATTACTGGACAAGATGAGTGTCATATTAAAAAGGATTGTCATTGATAATTTCTCAAATAAGACTACCTTAATTAAGATTAATTCATAAATTTAATACGTCTTAATTTAGAAGATCCCAAGGTTTACATTTGCAACCTGTCGACCTACTTATTGAAGTGGTTATGGTAACTTTTGTTCACCAAACCTAAATTTAATTGTTTGTCCCCTAGGGTTAGTGATTAAGGATTGAAGACCTCCCGAAGATGGCCGCTAGCTGGCCATTAACCATAGAGCCATAGTAGATGGAACATTACAATATGGTCCAAAATTAAAACAATTAAAACACCCCTGTACGAAGTAATAACCATAGAATTTCAAATAAGTAAAAAGGCGAAAAAATGTCTAACATTGCCGTCTCGGTTTTAAATATAAAATTCAGGATAACGTGCAATATTTTGAATAGATTAAGAGAAGAGTAGGATTTCGTTCCAATTATATAAGTCAGGTGCAATAATTTTTTTCGTGTGATGTAACAAATGTATGTCGCAAAAATAGCCGTGAATGCGTAAACCTTTTTTGTTTTCTATGTCAAAATCCAGACATTTGCGACTAAGTTGTACCTGATTGCATTTTTTAGGAAAAGCGTCTACATTACTTTAACGTCACAGTCAAACTAAGTTTTCTTTTTTCGTCTGTGCTTATGTACTAAATTCCTATAGATATATGCACAGTGGTCTGTGTCAGTTTTTCTTGTGCTACAATGTCAATATCTTTGAAATTTGGTTTGTGACCAGTCAAAGTGCAATGTGCTGCTAGCGCTGTCTTTTGCTCTAATGGGTTGTCAGATTTTTGATCGGAGTTATGTCCGGAAAATCTAGTCTTTAATTTTGTTTTTTTTTTCGTGCCAATATATACCTTTTGGCATACATCACCTTCGTCACCGTTACATGTTATCCTATAAACTACATTGCACTTATCCTCTTTTTTTGTCTTTGTTTTACTGAACATATTATTGATAGTGTTGATGGTCTTTAAAGCTATCTGGAATTTGTCCTTATTGTACACATTAGATCTGCAAAATCTATCCGAAAATCCTGGGATGTAGGTTAAAGATTTATACAATTTTTCATTCTCTTCTCCAATCCTGAAGTTTTTATTCTGTTTTGCATGCTTGAATAGTTCGTCGATTATTTTTCGTGGAAAATCATTCTTTTTTAATATACGGGGTTTTTTCATTGTTTTGGTGGAATTGTTGGGCACTTATATTGAAAACTCTATGTATAAAATTTGTTGCCGTATTTATCTTTACTCTTCGTGGATGTTTATAAGTCGTCCAGATGCTGTTGGTTTTTGGTACCAATCTAATTTAAGTTCCTTGTCTTGTCTGATTATCATTGCATCTAGATAAGGCAGCTTGTCATTTTTCTCTATTTTATGTGTAAATTGTATGTTTTTGTCGAATAAATTCAATACCCATAGTGTGTTTTCGACTTCCGTTTTTTTCACTATACAAAATATATCGTCCACGTATTTTGTTAATATCCTTGGTTTCGTCGTCATCTTTTCTATAGAAGCGTCGAATAATTCCTCCATTATTACGTCAGCTATAATCGGTGACGCTGGTGAACCCATTGGAAGTCTTTTCCGTCGTTCGTACACCTTGTCTTGAAATATAAAATATTGGGAGTCTTTTATACAAAGAGTCAGTATTCTATAAATAAATCTTGGCATTCTGGTGTAGTCTTTCAATATGTTCCATTTTTCGGCGATCGTCTTGAGTGCTAAGTTTATTGGAACGCTGGGGAACAACGACACTACTTCAAATGATATTAATGTTTCGTCATCTTCCATGTTTACCTCTTTGATTTTGGATTTCTATTGCATCCTTGATATTGTAAGCTGAGTCCTTCGTCAAATGTTTTAAAATATCTACAATGTATTTGGACAGTCCGTGGGTAGGTGAATTTATGGATGAGCATATCGGTCGTAGTGGTATTCCGTCTTTGTGAATCTTTGGTAGGCCATAAATCCGAGGAGCGAGTGAGGTATTTATCATTAATTTGTTCTTTTCGATGATATTTATGATGTTCATTTTATATAATTTTTCCACTAATTTGTTGTTTTTGTTTTGCAGGGTGGTCGTTGGATCTCTTTTTAGTCTGCGATATGTACACATGTCTTGAATTATATCCTTCATTTTCATTTCATAATCCTTTTTATACATGGCTACTGTTTTCCCCCCTTTGTCTGCGTTTAATATTAATACGTCCTTATTATTTTTCAAAAATGTTCTTGATTGTCCCACTGTTTCAATTATAAATTTATCTCTTATACTCTGTTTTCTCCGCTGTAAGTGATCGTCTACACTTTATTTAATATGTTATGGACGCTGTCAGTATTGAGGTTTGTTTATTATATTTTGAATATTGTTTCGTGGCGTTGATCGTGTTGTTGTCATATTTTTCTTTTATCTCTTTGTATAATTACATTTTTAACTCTCTTTTTCTTTTCTCTTTTCGGTGTGCCTCCCGTGTATTTTGCTGTTGTTGTTTATAGTTGACCTGGAAATTTTTAATTCTGTTTGATGATCGTTCGGCTGAAGGTCAATGAAAAACGTTTGTTTTTGTTTAACTTTGTTTTTTATTTATTTTTCCAATATTTCGATTGTCATCGACAATCATCTTCGGGAAACTGTTACGAAGAACACAATTAGTTACAAATTAATAAACGAAAAATTGTTTTACTTCACGAATCTTACATTTATATTAATGTAGAGAAAAATCGTCTACACCTAAGTCTGTTTTTACACGGTCTTTTTGTACACGGTTTTGATATAACACGGTTTGAAAATTGAATATTTTTAATTATTTTAGACTATTTTATTCCATTTAGCATGAATTGAAATTTTATGTACTTAATTTTTTTTGTCAAATTTAATTTTTGCGAAGTATCTTCATATCACAAAAAAGTATTTTTGAAAGATAAAAGTCTGAAACCACCGATAGTATCGATAGTTTGCGAACACTAGCTTAACTCTACGTGTAAAAACAGACTTAGGTGTACATTACTTTAACGTCACAGTCAAACTAAGTTTTCTTTTTTCTTTTAAAGTCCCACAAAATGTTTTTCGAATTTTTGGCATGGTTAAGGGAATACGGTTTTGTCTAGATCTTCTAAAACATATGATGATTTCTTCTACAAATTCTTTTATATGATTGTTAAATATCGGTAGATACCTCTGTTAAGAGTTTTGACTTTACAAATGACCAAATATATTGCACTTGCAGTATAAGAAAATGATCAACATTAAGTTCGCGTATTCGTTGAAATCCGTTGATGCGCATGCGGTTTTCGTATAAACCAATCTCTTCCAATAATTATGAATTTTTCGAGGTTTCATTTAGCAGCCAAAGTGTGCCGCTCGATGCACTTAACTATGCAAAAACCCTAAAATGGCTAAAAATTACGTAATTTGCATACGATTTTTATGCGCATCAGATTTCAGCAATCTACTATGAAAATAGACAAAAGTACACCTATTTTAAAAGAATTTGTTAAGAAACGCGGATGTGTTGCCACAATCAATTTTGGATAAAATTCGCATATTATTCGCGTAACGAAGTATTCGCGATTATATACGCGAATTTGTCAAAATAATAATGGCTGGGCTCATTAGATCCGGCACTTAAAAAAACTAAAATCACGCGGGGTTCCACGGAATTTGAATGGACTTTCTTAAATTTAGACTCAAAAAATATGTTTTTTTATAAAAATGTACGCAACAAATTTTCGCCTTTGGGACCCGATTGCAAATAAGCTACGGTGAGCACATACATGAGATGTACACTAAACGAAGCAAAATCACGAGTTCTACAATCCTATAATCACTTTAGCCTATTATCTGGATGCGCGTCCTGATTATAAGAAAAATTCAAAAAACATCGAAAATCCTGCTTCAAAAAGTCAGCATCCGTTTTGGGTGGATGCAGTGATCACATGTGCGTGCGTTGTGTAGTTTAGCCGAAAATCAGGAAAGAATACAAAAAACTCGTTTGCTTCAACACATTTTCACCCATTTTTTTACATTACCACCATCACAGTTTCCACGCAACTCATTACTTATTACCAATATTTTAAGATTTTGACAAGAAGACTTCATTTTATAGAAATGAATTTAAATTATATGCAATATGTTCATATTTCGCGAGTTATAAGCTTGCAAACCTCAGTTTCAAGGAATTTAAAAGATTTTTGTAATTTCCCATACATACTTTAGGAATAAGGCGAATTTTATTATTGGATTAAATAAATTGCTATTTTTTCCATAAATTGAAGTGCTTGAATACTGACCCTAACAAAGTAAGCGCGATACAAAAGATACCGATGCCAAAATCCCCAAAGTGAGGAATTTTTCTCGGTACAGCCGGTTGGTACCGGAGATTTATAATAGATTTCACCACCATTTCAGCAACCTTATCAGACACTTAAAAAGGGACAGAGATTCACAAGAACCCAGAAGCAAGGAAATCCGTTGAAACCAGAGAACGTGAAGAAACCAAAGTTTTCATTAGCTTTCAATTGTTTCGTTCTTAGTACCGAAAAACCACAACATTTTTAAATAAAAAGAACGTAACCGTACGATTGCTTTAGTGCAGCAGTGCCCAAAATAGGTCCCATGGGCTGTCGGTGTGAGTCAAATTGCTCACACATACAATTATAAAAGAGAAAATTTTGAAAATAAAAAATATTTTAAAAATTGTCATTCATTTCTTTTTGTTTTCATACACTAACCAAAAAATGGGGATATTTTTTGCAAACATTAGTTCGAAATAAGTGGAAATAAGTGGCCAATACTATGGCGGGAGGGCAAAACAGAAACAAATATATATTTATATATGACAAAATGTATAATCAGGAACCATATTTGCGTTGAATATAAAATTGTTTTCTTCCTTAAAATGTGAAAAAAAAAAATTTTTCCAAAATTTCTCACAGTATATGACATAGAAACAGAACTTTTGAAAAATTTGAATTTCAAACAAATACAATCACAAAAATTTAATGTATTAGTGTGGACAGCCCTGCTTTAGTGTAATTTTGCGTTTCCTGTTATGTTTGTTGATGTGCATTTTGTTTTGGAAATTTTGGAATACAAATTTGCCTTTGCTTTCAAAATTTAAATTAACTTCCTTCGAAGTTAAAATTTCTGAATAATTTATATTTATTATGATATTATAGTTTGAATTTCACTGCCGCTTAAAGTTATAAATAAAGGATGTAAAAGCCATGGTTAGATCTTGAGAGCAATATTCAGCTTTAGAAAATATATTTCCTTTATAATATGCCAATCGACAATTTATGGAATTGTTATTTGAAATTGTTATATGAATTCCACATTAAAAAGGGTTGCCATTATCAATTTTCAAATGAGACTTCCTTCTGTAATTATGCCATGATACTAAGAGATTATTTTCAGATTTTCACACAAAAATAGATTAATAAATTTGTGTCGTAATCGTCCAATTTTTTTAAATTTACTTTATTTAACTATATGTGATTATACTACAGATTATTTACTTCATTTCTAATTGACAATATCTTAGGGGATTAAACTATTTTAATATCCCGGCTTACTGAGACTACAGGGCGTGGGAGCGTATGTAGGTTATATTCGATTTCAATCATATAATTTGTAACCTTTCATAAAATATATAAAAATTTAAATTGAAAATCACAAATTCTTTTTAAATATAAGTAAAATAATTTTCGAGGTTTAACAATTTTAAATTAAAGACAATGAATATTAATGAGTTATTGGAATCCCAGTATGTGTGTGTCTGTAAATTCACCTTTTTATCGTTTTCAAAAATTCAAATAGTTCTTCACAATATAAAACAAAATTATAAAAAAAATGTATTCTGAGATTTCATATAATAAAATCAATTTAATCTATACAGAAATAACAACAATACCGATGCAATTATACATAACCAATACACATAGATATTTATACAACCATAATACTCTAAAGTTATAAGAAAATTCATTAGGGTATGTTGTATTTGCAATAATATCCATGATAAAATCTTCCACAACATGGAACTATCAAATTGAACCCTTTCAAATTGATGGTTCCATTGCATACTGAATGTATATTTTTCTTTGGAAGGAATTAAAAGTAGATGTGTATTTATTACACCTTCCAATGTAAACAAATTATAAATCATCCGATATTCATTGCATTTATAATGTAGATTATCATACGTAGAAACAAGCATACACAACTTAAAGCCAAATAAAGTTCGGCTTGGCCCAAAGTCCCCAAAATATCGAATATTGAGGGGTCCATTTATATAGGGGACTACACTAAAAAATCCCAGGAATACTATTAATAACATACCAATAAACTTGATAAATTATAAAGGCGATACCCATAATGCAGCCTATTGTTATCGACATTTGACATTAGCCGTTAAGGACACTTGACTACAACTATGTAGATGTAAGAAATCTCTTATTTGAAAATAATGAAACAAATACTTTGTGTCTGTTTAATTTTTCATTGTATAAAAAAATCCTTTTTATGGTACTTAATTATTCGTTAAAATGTATGCGCTTCGGTTTATTGCGTCCTTGGTTTAGCGCCTTTTAACGATTTAATCATCATAATCAATATAAACATCGAAAATTCTATAATCGACAAAATCCCTGTTAACTTTTGTTTGGATTGGAGAGTTGTAAACTAAATACTTAGGGAAAATGCTATGGTGCATTTCTATGTGTATTTATTTTAAACATTTTCAAATTGATACAACGTACATCTCGGAATATCAAATAAATTAAAATAAAATCGTTATTTTATTTGTTATTGCATATTTTTCGATTGTTTTGGATCGTCTTTCAAAGATGGTCTTCATCTCTGACATTTATCCCGCTTGTGATATCGTTCCTTGGCTCTCTTTTCGGGATATGTTTAGCGCCATATTTATAAGTAATTCTCTCGCCAATCACGGTTTCGGTCTTGCTTGGAAAGCACTCTATGACGAATTTGATAATACTCGGATTTTAGTAAATCGCCAGTTGTCGTCGTTATTTAATATTCCCATTTTCGATAAAAAAAATCGATCTCTTGTTTGAAAGAGATTTGACACAGAATCAATTGTTGCATTTCCTCTATGGTGACATACAATGACCCAATGGAACAATGGGATCCGACTCTGGTTTTCGTTTGTCAACAAAGTTAGCCCAGAATTACTCAAGCTTTGTAGGAAGGTAGTGTGAAAAACAATTCTACTCTTTCATTGTGGTGAGATTTAGATACCTATAGATAAGATAAACACGCTCCTGTGTTTGGAGAATAAACCGAAATCGGTAAATACAGCTATTAAGCTTGATTCTAATAATTTCGCCTTCCCCTTCAATTCGAAAACCTTGTTCTCTATGTCGTGAGAAAACACACCGTCTACATTTGTGTCCAAAATGTAATGAATTCTCCCCCTCTAATAGATTTGCATTGGTAAAGCGGTAAGATCTTTCCACAAGGAAAGATTTAGATACCTTCCTTTAGGAAAGGATAAACACGCTCCTGTGTTTGGAGAACTACGGGGATACATCCACTCCTTTGAATAAACCTAAATCGGTAAATACAGCTAGTAAGCTTGATTCTAAAATTTCGCTTCCCTTCAATACGAAAACTTTGTTCTCTATGTCGTGAAAAACGCACCGCCTACATTTGTGTCCTGTGTTTGGAGAACTACGGGGATACATCCACTCCTTTGAATAAACCTTGTTATAAATGACTTATCTCTTTTTCGTTTGATAACGGCTAACAGCAAATGATCGATGTTGTTATTACAGAGTGTTATTAACATTTTAAATTGCTTCTTAGGGAGTACGTGAATCTAGGCTTTGTTTCGTTTGAAACGATCGTGCATGCGTATGAGAACAGCGAGAACTATTACAAGAACTCTTGTACTTGTTACAAGGCTTCGGTATATTGGTTCATTGACAAGTTTTGGTTAGGCCTGCAATAGCTTAGTGGGTAAGCATCTGGTGTTCTAATAGAGGACCCAAGTTCAATCCTTGGCCCAAGCGGTAGTTTTTTTTTTCATTTATTTTTTTCTGTATTTTAATAGTTATGAAGGTCTACCTCAGTAAATTAACAACCTTTTTTTTTCTCTGCTTTAAGATTAGTAACAATTTAGGCATCAGTAGTTTTATAGGTATGAAAGCTTAGGAATTCACGCAGCGTTCTTAAAGGCAAACAATTCGAATACAAATTTGTCAGAAAATTTTAGTTTTATCTGTTGCACATACAGTCCGATATTATGGCTTTGCAGTTTTGGTTTTCAAACCAACATGAGCGCTGCAGGGTATTTCGAATTCGGACAAGACAATTTTTTCTTCTTTGTGATATTCTTATCAGCCTCTAAGAACATTGCTAGCAAAACTGTGTTCTAAAAATGTTCGACCGCCAAGGCATGTAAGCAACAGCATTACATTTGAGGTGAGGTGTCAGAGGAGATGGTAACGTTACTTTTACTAAGTCCAACCTGCAGTGTGGGTGTGTGATTATTCTTTAATGTATTTGGTTTACTAGTGGAGACTTTCAGACAAAGTTTCTGTTCAGAGCTCTGTTCTATTGTCGGCAGTAATAAGTCTTTCTTTTTCTTTCAACATTCGAAAGCAGTAAAACCTCAATTGTGCTAGTTTGGAATAAATAGAAATACAAGTAATTGAATAAGTATTCAATTAAAGTTTTCTTTAAAAATATATTTTAAAATATCAATAAAAACCCTTTTAATTTCAAAGAAGTCACCTTATCATAACCGAAATATTTCTGCAACCCCCAATAATCCCATTTGTTCAAGGTAAATATTTGGTGCACTATTTATAAATTTGTCGAAGTTTATCCAAATTAGGAAAATATATTTCGCGTGGTTTCTAGGTAACTGGTATTGCTGTTGCCTAAACAGCCGACAGTCGCAGAGGCCTCGTGTCATCATTGCCTTTTCGGATCTTTGGATTTCAGTTTAAATAATTCACTATAAATCCAAATAATATTGCTGGGAAGGACTCTGAGAATCTTGAAACCGTCCTTTCACCAGAAGTTCAACAGCATTACATAAATTTGTCTTCCAACCAGTGCCCAATCAAAACCTAACCTAAATTGCCTAAAGAATCGATTTCTTAATCAGTGCCACAACCGAGACAGTTGTTGCTGTTCCGCTGGCGTAACTATTAATGCTGCAAAATTGCCTGTCCATTATCTTTGCAAAGAAGCTGCTGAAAGGTGTATAAAAAAACCCGACGATTCCAAAAATTAAACAAATATATTGTAAATTGCTGCATCATCACATAAAGGATATTCTGTAGAATAACTAGCAACAAAGGTTCAAATTTTCTCTATTCATTCAAGCCAAATTATAAGTGTATTTCAGCAAATTGTCGCTCCTGAAGAGGCCTGCGTCATAAAATCATCAACGTCAACCTCAAATAAAATCAATGTTAAGTAACATAATCTGATGTTAAGTAACCTAAGACACGGAATTCTCACTAAGATTTGGGGTAAGTGACGAGCACCTGTTATCATTTGATCTTTACTGATATATACAAAGTAATTTTGCTTGAATCATAACTTATTGTTGCGAAATTTAAACCTTTGTGCAAATTAATCTTTTTATCATGCATATTTTTCTAATTACATCACCAATTCATTAGAAATAATCAACATCAATGATCTTTTTTATTGATGATTTATTTTTTTTAAATACGTTAGAATAAGCCACTTGTAGCCGATCGAATTAAATTTTAAAGAAATATGCATTAATCGATACCATAATTCAGTTAAAAAACATCAATTCAATAGTCATCTTTGTATTAATTTCATAAAGAGAAAAAATACTATAAATTGAATTCAAACTAAAAATTAAATTTATATTAGTAAGTAATATTTAACCCTTTATCAACCATTTTGAAACATATATGTAAACGCCTGATTTTTTTTATATGGAGGAACTTTTTGTTCTTACAGGGGGATGTAAACAGTGGCTGGGCAGTGCTGCCTAAAAGATCGAGGTAGGGTTGGGTTTAGAGGCCGTAGGATAAACAACATGCAAGCATCCTACTAAATGAACTAGGTGTAGTGATTGATATATTATTTCTTTTATTGTGCCTCCATCCAAACGGGGTTTTTAATTGTTTTAATGGTATGGAGGATTGTAGTAGAGTAGTTTCAGATAAAATATGAATTATTATTATTATTATTTTTTTTTTTGTATTCACAGGGAGTCTAAATAAATAATGTTATGTAATGGTTGTAATAATTCGTGTTTGTTGAGACAAGAACCCACCCCAACCGACTAGTAGCTAGTGTTTTCATGGCTCCCGCTGTCTCTAATAAACACACTAACATTTTTAATAATTTTCCATCTATCAATACAATCATGTTTTAAAGGTTGACTAGTGAAAACACGAACTTCATATACAGCATGATTTGCAAAAATGACCTTTGAACATTACATAAAATGGCGCACAACGTGGGGCAGGATTTGTTGGAATTTTTTTAAATTTTTCCTGTGTCCAATGTAAAGATCTATATTAAAAAGTAGATTTCATTAATATAAAATGTGGAAAAATTCATGCAAATTACATCAAATCTTTAGAATTTTTACAAAACCTCTATGGATTTTCGTGATTCTGATAGTTTCGGAATACGCGACCGAGAAATAGTTTTGTGATTATGGCTTTGGATTGATTGTTCTTGTTTATGGGTTTTTCTTCAACTCATAGAAGCTGTTTAGGATATAGAGGGGAAAATGTCGGTCGTTAAGGTATCAGCCTCCTGATTTTTGGTGGAACAACTGTACTGGAGCACCAGGCTGCCCTTTAGAGTCCCCATATTTCAGATTAAGAAGAAAACAATAGGCTGGTTTACGACCTCAATTATCTTTTCCATATTGTAAATCGCCTATGTCATAGCCCAGATCTTTTTTGTATATATCAATCATAATTTTACATCCATATCGACATGCCCAGAGCTCAAAATACCCCCCTAACGTAAGAACTTTATCGATGATATAACAAAACCTTTATAAAAAAACAATATACATACATATATGTACATTCTATAAAAATAAATACATTTCTAGTTCTTGATATTGGTAAATTTTCCGGGTAAAATTACCCAAAGAACTCAAATTCCATCCAAAACTTCTGAATGTCCGTGAAGATAAATGAAAATAAATATTCTGAAAGTACACTCTTAGACCTTTCGTTTGAGCCCCCCCTCAACCCCGAACCCATCTTCATTTTTTTACAGTGGCCCATTTTATCGGAAATTTTCCTAAAGTCACCCTAAACATTTTCAGAAAATCGGAAAAATTCTCATCTCCGAAATTCTTTTTGCCTATATGGTCCACATATTCTGAAAGTACACTCTTAGACCTTTCGTTTGAGCCCCCCCTCAACCCCGAACCCTTCTTCATTTTTTTACAGTGGCCCATTTTATCGGAAATTTTCCTAAAGTCACCCTAAACATTTTCAGAAAATCGGAAAAATTCCCATCTCCGAAATTCTTTTTGCCTATATGGTCCACATATTCTGAAAGTACACTCTTAGACCTTTCGTTTGAGCCCCCTCTTAACCCCGAACCCTTCTTCATTTTTTTATAGTGGCCCATTTTATCGGAAATTTTCCTAAAGTCACCCTAAACATTTTCAGAAAATCGGAAAAATTCCCATCTCCGAAATTCTTTTTGCTTATATGGTCCACATATTCTGAAAGTACACTATTAGACCTTTCGTTTGAGCCCCCCCTCAACCACGAACCCTTCTTCATTTTTTACAGTGGCCCATTTTATCGGAAATTTTCCTAAAGTCACCCTAAACATTTTCAGAAAATCGGAAAAATTCCCATCTCCGAAATTCTTTTTGCCTATATGGTCCACATATTCTGAAAGTACACTATTAGACCTTTCGTTTGAGCCCCCCCTCAACCACGAACCCTTCTTCATTTTTTACCGTGGCCCATTTTATCGGAAATTTTCCTAAAGCCACCCTAAACATTTTCAGAAAATCGGAAAAATTCCCATCTCCGAAATTCTTTTTGCCTATATGGTCCACATATTCTGAAAGTACACTCTTAGACCTTTCGTTTGAGCCCCCTCTCAACCCCGAACCCTTCTTCATTTTTTTACAGTGGCCCATTTTATCGGAAATTTTCCTAAAGTCACCCTAAACATTTTCAGAAAAGCGGAAAAATTCTCATCTCCGAAATTCTTTTTGCCTACATGGTCCACATATTCTGAAAGTACACTCTTAGACCTTTCGTTTGAGCCCCCTCTCAACCCCGAACCCTTCTTCATTTTTTTACAGTGGCCCATTTTATCGGAAATTTTCCTAAAGTCACCCTAAACATTTTCAGAAAATCGGAAAAATTCCCATCTCCGAAATTCTTTTTGCCTATATGGTCCACATATTCTGAAAGTACACTCTTAGACCTTTCGTTTGAGCCCCCCCTCAACCCCGAACCCTTCTTCATTTTTTTACAGTGGCCCATTTTATCGGAAATTTTCCTAAAGTCACCCTAAACATTTTCAGAAAATCGGAAAAATTCTCATCTCCGAAATTCTTTTTGCCTATATGGTCCGCATATTCTGAAAGTACACTCTTAGACCTTTCGTTTGAGCCCCCTCTCAACCCCGAACCCTTCATCATTTTTTTACAGTGGCCCATTTTATCGGAAATTTTCCTAAAGTCACCCTAAACATTTTCAGAAAATCGGAAAAATTCCCATCTCCGAAATTCTTTTTGCCTATATGGTCCACATATTCTGAAAGTATACTCTTAGACCTTTCGTTTGAGCCCCCTCTCAACCCCGAACCCTTCATCATTTTTTTACAGTGGCCCATTTTATCGGAAATTTTCCTAAAGTCACCCTAAACATTTTCAGAAAATCGGAAAAATTCCCATCTCCGAAATTCTTTTTGCCTATATGGTCCACATATTCTGAAAGTATACTCTTAGACCTTTCGTTTGAGACCCCCCTCAACCCCGAACCCTTCTTCATTTTTTTACAATGGGGTATTTTATATGAAATTTGCATAAGGCCGGCCGCAATTTAGTTCTGCAAATTGGTGGCGCATTGTCAAATACGCTCACATACTGCGCACAATTCTGTTCTGCAAATTGTGGCACATTCTCAGTTACGCTCACACTTTCTCTCTCTCTCGATTTAGTTCTGCAATTTCGCATTCTCTCACTCTCTCTGTCTTAACCCTATGTGAACCAGCGAAAAAGTTTGGTGGTTTGTGTCTTTGCTAGTTAAATTTTAAATTTATCTTCACGGACATAACTTCTGAGCTAGGAGCTCAATCATTAAATTTTAATCAAACAGAATACAAATGTTCTATTTGTGAACAAGCCACATTATTCGATATACAAGAATGTTATCTTATTTCATCGTGTGAACACATTTTTCACCGACAATGTATAGAAAAATCTCTGTTAACATCGTCAGAATGGCCACATTGCAAAATCCCTTGTGAACTTTCTAACCTACGGAAATATTGTCACAGCGAAGATACTCCGTTAATAAACAATCAAGAGGAGCTTCAGAAAAAATCTCAAAATCCTTCGCGACGAGGTAAACCACGAGGGGCTATGACTCATAGACCAAATACAAGAAGCCATATTAAATCTCTTTTTGGTAACAACTTGGGAAATATGTCTTCTTCCGAGGGACGTAATTTTACAGACTTAGAACCACCCAGTTCTCCACTACCCACATCTAATTATCCACCTATACATTATACTAGCATAGGCCCACTACGTTGTTAGCGAAACTTTTTATAGTTAAATAAATAAACATTATTTTAGCTACGCAATATACTTTTGGATTAAGTACAAATTTGAAACATTTTCATTATAGGTTTTATATCTTAATATGTTTGTTTTAATCTCAGATCTTACTCCGTATTTCTTTCGTACAGAAACGTTAATGCTTCTATCCTACTAAATCGAGTACAAGTTCTGTAAGTTTACTATTTTCTCGATCGTCCCGATGGACTGATGTAAAAAGTTCTATAATACTGTGTTAACCTTTTTTGTTCCTTCCGGTAATTTAATACTAATGGTAAAATATCTAGTTCGTTTTAGTACTGATAGTAGTACCCTTATAGTACAAATTACAATTTTGCACAGCGCATCATTTTTTATTCAGAGACCTGCCTTTATAGTGAAGATTTCCATTAAAATTGCAGAAATTTAGTATTTCTGGTGCGTTACGTGTTACAAAATACTCAATGGTATTGTCGGTATTTTTAGTATATCCTCATAATAATGATCCAGCCCATTATTCATTACATCAAAAGATCGATCCAATGTGGTTGGAAACATCATTGGAAATATCAGTATTGTTATTTTAGAAAATTTGGAACTTTAGCATTTAAAATTGACTACACTTTAGTACTTGTGATGTTCAGCGGCTTATTGCATAGTTTCACTTATTTGTATTTGAAGTCTCGCCTGTTATTCACTACACTAGAAATTTTAACCAAAATTCACATAATCATTCGCTGTAGTATAGATTCATGTGGGATTCGAAACTATATTTCATATAACCGTATATATTTTTCGATTAAAAATTTTATTTACCATAGTCAAAGAGTAATACTAAAATTCGGATATCTTTCTCTAACATTTTCTATTTAGTACTTTTTACTAAAAATTAAAAAAAAAAAAAAAAAATTTAATTTGTTTAAACAAAATATACATACAAAATTTCAGGACTCTACCTCTACTCGTTCTGTCGTATAAAATAAAAGTACAAATGTCAAACAATATTGCCAAAAGCATTGTTTTTATATCCACCCGTACCTCCGTATACAATGTGTTGTACTTTTTAGTACATTTTAGAAGTTATTAATGCAAAATTTTTATGTATAAATTGTTATTGTCATAGTTCCAGATAATTATTTAATAACAGGTTCCTATCTTCATCCATTCTACCGTATACAATATTTAGTACTTGTATTCGATTAGTATTCTATTTGTTTAAAATATACAAAAAATGTTCCCATACTGTGCAATATTTTGTATTGATGATGCCATTTGGTACGAATTTTCAATACACCAAGCCTGTTAATTATAGTTGGACATTTTTGTACTCTAAAATTACATTTATATTTTTTACCATTCACTATGGTACAATATTTAGTACAATTTTGTGCATATCGGTCTATTTTAATAGTTAAGCTACATACTAAATTTCAGATCTCAAATCTATGACTTTTCCATTATAAGTTAATATTTTGTACCATTTTAGTACAAATTTCAAAAATATATTAATATATAGCATAGTATTTGTAATAATTAAATCTATGTGCCGTGTTTCAGATTTCTATTCCTACCGTATCCATTATACTACAGTATTTAGTACTAATTCCAAAAAGTTATGCTTAGAGTAAGCTACATACAAAATTACAGATTTCTATTTCTACCAGTTACATTGTATTTACATATTTAGTACTTTTTATCGCAACTTTAGTGCTAAATTCAAAAAAAAAATGGCATAGTATTCGATTTGTAATAGTTAAAGCTATATGTGAAATTTCAGAACTTTTTAATATATTCTAGTACTAATTTAATTTAAACTTATAATAGCTTAAGTTACATATGTTACCTGTTTCCCATTTCAAAATTCTATTCTGATTTGTTTATAAATGACAAAGCATACCAAATTTTAAGTTACATACAGTTTTTAGTACTATTTAGTACCATTTAGCTTACCAAATTTCAGACATCTATCTACATTTTCCATCGTAGTATAATATTTAGTACATTTTAGTACCTTTCGTACTAATTTCCATAACTTGTTCACAAATTCTGATTTGCTAATCACTGACAAAGCTGCATACCAAATTTCAGAGTTCTACTTCCAACCGTTCCGGAGTAATAAAGTTTTAGTACTTTTTAGTACCTTTTAGTACTAATGTCCAAAAAATATTTTTGCACAGTATTCTCTTTGTAATAGCTTAAGCTCCATACCAAGTTTCAGTTATGAATCTTCACCAATTCCATTCAAATACAATATTTAGTACTTTTTAGTACATCTAAGTACTAAATTCCAAATTTTTTTCACAAATTCTAGTCCGCTCGCCATAGACAAAGCTACGTGCCAAATTTCAAAGTTCTACATCTAACCGTTCCCGCGTAATACAGTTTTTAGTACTTTTTAGTACCTTTTAGTACGAATTTCCAAAAACCCCGCCTTATCACACGCCTGCTCACCAAACCCCACCTACATGCCAAATTTCAAGCTTCTAGCTTTAGCCGTTTCGTCTGGGCGTTGATGATCAGTCAGTCACTTATAACGCAACTCTTTTATATATATAGATTACAGATTCTGAGCCACCTGCTCGAAATCAAAACAATGTTGACTATACACAAATTAATAAAATGATTGAAAATTCTAAAAAACTTGAATTTATCATCGAATCCTCAACCAGATCATCCTCAATCGCCAACTAGGGCGTTGAACCAATCGTTCTCCGGCGGTAATCAGGTTATGAACAGAACTGCTGGTAATAATACCAGCCAGTCCAAAATGGATTGTATACTGCGCACAGAAAAAATTACCGCTCTGATCCAAAACTGGAATGTCAAATTCGACGGTTCTAGTTCTGGTCTGACTGTAGAAGAATTCTTATACAGAATCAAATCATTGACTTTCGAACATTTCCAAAACGATTTTAGTGTCATTTGTAAAAACCTTCCTGTTCTATAAACAGGTAAGGCTAGGGAATGGTATTTGAGATACCACAAACAGGTGGACTCCATTCAATGGGAATCTTTTTGTGCCGCTCTAAAATGTCAATATAAAGACATGAGATCGAGCTTTGACATTAAAGATGAGATTCGAAGTAGAAAAATGAAACCTGGGGAGACCTTTGAAAACTTTTATGGCGCAGTAAGCGCTCTTGTAGACAGGCTTTCTCATCCAATGCCAGAGGAGGAGTTAGTCGAGATTTTGATGCGTAATTTAAGACCGGAAATCCGGCACGAACTAATATACGTTCCTGTATTCACTATTGCTCATTTGCGTAATTTAGTTCAAAAGCGTGAAAAGCTTTTTTACGGACGAATATTACCGGAAAAATATGCCCAACAAAGCCAGCCATCCGGGTACTTCTGGTTTTCGAAAGAATGTAGATGAACTCGACCACCCCGAAGATGTCACTTCGGATCTAGAGTTAGACAACTGTGTACATGCTATAACGCAAAACAATTCCCCAAAATGTTGGAATTGTGAAGAGGTAGGGCATTACTGGGACGATTGCCTTAAGAACCGCACAATTTTTTGCTATGGGTGTGGTGCGAGAAATGTTTACAAACCACAGTGCTCGCGTTGTGCGAATAGGAAATTGTCAACCACAAAAAACTACATGAGCCAAAACCCGCCACAAAACCGCCAATAATAACACCTTCCAACGATCTACTTAACGAAGATGAATCTAAAATAATATCACCCATACAAATACTTAAACGCTCTATTAATGAAGAACCGACTGCCACTCCGATAATGTATCCCATCAAACCGTATCATGAGAGATACATCATAGGTGCCCAAAATTAAAATGCGTTAGTATGTGTGAGAGAAAACTGAACAGTACCGAACAAAATTGTGTGTACATTTTGGTGGTCGGAAAATTATTGAAGAATTTAATTTTTGTTATTATATAAATTAAAAGCATTATTAAAAATGTTTTTATATGAATTACAAATTGTATATGTCACAAAAAATGCCCAAAATTAAAATGCGTTAATATGTGTGAGAGAAAACTGAACAGTACCGAACAAAATTGTGTGTACATTTTGGTGGTCGGAAAATTATTGAAGAATTTAATTTTTGTTATTATATAAATTAAAAGCATTATTAAAAATGTTTTTATATGAATTACAAATTGTATATGTCACAAAAATCTAATAAAGTTTATAAAGTAGCATATACCGGGATAAGATGCATATTATAATATTAAATATTAATATTAAATACTACGATAATTATCAAATATTTAATTCTTTTAAATAAACAGCAATTGTTCTGTTGTTTTTAAAATGTTTTAAACATACAAAACGCATTTTGAATAATAAAATAAAAATCCAAATATACTGAAAAAATTTTAACCGGAGCGTTATTTCGTCGATTTTCTAGTTTTGCGGACACGGTTCCGATCTGGCGACAACGGACTTTACCAATGTAAAACAATTTATACCATGAATTTGAGCGTAAAAACGGCCGATGGGCATTACAAGGACTATCGGATTTTTGAATGTTCAAGTGTCATTTTGATACGAGACTAAGCTTATAAAATTTCTCATGGTACCAACAATTAATAAAGAGTAATATTGGGTCTGCACTTTTGGAAGGCTTTTAA
>NW_026882900.1:0-43025 GCF_032173495.1 Musca vetustissima
TTTCAAAGAGGCGTGGATTTTTTAAAGAATATTTTTTCAAAGAGGCGTGGATTTTTTAAAGAATATTTTTTCAAAGAGGCGTGGATTTTTTAAAGAATATTTTTTCAAAGAGGCGTGGATTTTTTAAAGAATATTTTTTCAAAGAGGCGTGGATTTTTTAAAGAATATTTTTTCAAAGAGGCGTGGATTTTTTAAAGAATATTTTTTCAAAGAGGCGTGGATTTTTTAAAGAATATTTTTTCAAAGAGGCGTGGATTTTTTAAAGAATATTTTTTCAAAGAGGCGTGGATTTTTTAAAGAATATTTTTTCAAAGAGGCGTGGATTTTTTAAAGAATATTTTTTCAAAGAGGCGTGGATTTTTTAAAGAATATTTTTTCAAAGAGGCGTGGATTTTTTAAAGAATATTTTTTCAAAGAGGCGTGGATTTTTTAAAGAATATTTTTTCAAAGAGGCGTGGATTTTTTAAAGAATATTTTTTCAAAGAGGCGTGGATTTTTTAAAGAATATTTTTTCAAAGAGGCGTGGATTTTTTAAAGAATATTTTTTCAAAGAGGCGTGGATTTTTTAAAGAATATTTTTTCAAAGAGGCGTGGATTTTTTAAAGAATATTTTTTCAAAGAGGCGTGGATTTTTTAAAGAATATTTTTTCAAAGAGGCGTGGATTTTTTAAAGAATATTTTTTCAAAGAGGCGTGGATTTTTTAAAGAATATTTTTTCAAAGAGGCGTGGATTTTTTAAAGAATATTTTTTCAAAGAGGCGTGGATTTTTTAAAGAATATTTTTTCAAAGAGGCGTGGATTTTTTAAAGAATATTTTTTCAAAGAGGCGTGGATTTTTTAAAGAATATTTTTTCAAAGAGGCGTGGATTTTTTAAAGAATATTTTTTAAAAGAGGCGTGGATTTTTTTAAAAATATTTTTTAAAAGGACGATAAGAGGCGTGGATTTTTTAAAAAATATTTTTTCAAAGGACGATAAGAGGCGTGGATTTTTTAAAAAATGTTTTTTCAAAGGGCTATTACAGGAGTGGTATGAATTTTCCTTAATTTTTTTAATGTTGAATTTTTCTTGAATCTTTTTTATTATTATCTAATTTGCTATTTATGTACCGCATCGCAGCCACCATCCCAATAAAAAACTCGAAAGAATCATACCCAACAAAATTACCATATTTATGAACAATAACAGAATAAAATAGAAAAAAAAAACACTGTCGGCAGCATTTTTAATTAATTTAACTCAAACAAAAATCCATTAGAAAATTGTAAATTGTATTTTTGCTATGTGGAACTGATGACAGTCCATGACCATCATCGACATTTGCATTATTTCGTTATTTTTTTTTTTTTTAATCAAATATGAAATTCGCGTTCAAATGAGAAATCATAAATAAATAGAACAGAACCGAATCGAGAACTGTGGCGAGTTCTGGTCCAACCCCAATTGTAACTGGAAGCAAAAAAAATACAACAACAACAGAAAATATTAAAAACAGTAGCCAAACAAAATTATTAACATTTGACACCACAGAAAATACATTTCATTATTAAATATTGAATTTGTTTTTTTTTTCATTCAATTCCTAGTATTGAGGGTGATGGAGGGGGTTGGTGAATCAAATTATGTAAATATTTATACACTACTTAGGATAGGTCAGAATGTTGAATACGGAAAATTACATTATGTCGAGTGGCGTGTTTGTAAGCAAATAGAATTTTCAACAGCAGCCAAAGAGAGATATTTCAGTTTGCAATGAAATTTGTGATTTTTGAATATTTAAATAATTGATGAAGAGGGGTTATGTAAATGTTATCAAAATGGATGATGCAATGTTGTCAACGACAAAATCAGTGGAGATTTTAACAATAAAAATTAAGGTAACAGAAATTAAAAAAAGAAGAAAATTAATGTGATTATAAGCAAAATATTTAGTAAGGAACAAAAAAGGCGGGGAGGGTCCTTAAATAAATGTTTTTTAATCCTCCTTTACATAGTCACTAAAAAAAATATTTTTTTAAATCGATTGTTTTTTGGATCGACGATGTATATTCCTCGAAAAATATTCTTAAAAAATCCACGCTACTAATCGTCCTCAAAAATATCCTTTAACCAGTGAGCGGAGCAGTATAGTCGGACGGGACCGACCATATGATACCCTACACAACTTCCACGCAAGTCTAACTTTCTGTGGTTCTATGTTCTGAGCTTTGGCAATATTTCGCGATATTTGCACCCTCCCTTCACCGCTTCTGTTGTTTTCGGTCCCCTTCATCCCAAAATTATTATCTGATCATTACCCAAACATTATAGGCGTTGTCCTTGACTATAACTGGAACCTCATGGAATATTTCAAAGCGATCAGCGTTATATATCCGCCCTCCAGTTTGGTAATGGATTACTAAATAATATCTGATTACGCAGACACCCGTAAATATTTACGTTTAACTCCCACATCCGAGTATATACGACAATATAATTGGTAGCAATTTAAAGGCCAACCACTCCTCTTGGATATACCATCAACTTCTCGGGTCTATGTCCTGCAGGAGTAAATATATACGCTATATAATACTAATTTTGTAATTTTTCACACAAAAATCAGGGTCCATTTAACCCTATAAATACTGACCGATCTTTATCAAAACAGTCATGCTTATTCTTTGGCCCGATCCCATTCTCCCTGTAATTTGCGATGTTTGGGCCATAATTGCGGCCTCTGGAGAGAACAGAAAATCAGACAAAAATAACGTTTTGGTCCATTTCATCCCCTAAATATTAAACGATCTTTACAAAAAACAAAAGGGGTCTTCATTGGCCAGAACTCATCCTACATGCAAAATTTCGTGAGTATTAGTCCATTACTTTGTCCTGTATCGTGTTTACAAATTATATTGGACAGACGGACGGACGGACACACATGTCTAGATCGACTCAGCAAGTCGAGATATGACTATCGGTATACTTAAAGGTGGGTCTAGGACCAATATTTCGCGGCGTTACAAACTTTTGGGGTGCACAAAGCTATAATACCCTGTCAGCATAGTTGTGTAGGGTGTAAAAAGTACGCTTCGCATTCTCCAAGTTTTTCTCAACCGAGGGATTTTCTTTGCAGAATAATTAAGACCAACTGTAGTTGTGTAGTGTATCACACCATCGTATCCTCCAGCTATACTGCATAGCTTCATTTTTTTTCATAATAATAAATGTTAATTTCGATGACTATTATAAATATTATGAGGAATTTGGTCAAAGGTCAGAATACGCACTTAACGTGAAACAAGCTAAAAGTGTATTTACATTCGAAGCCACGCACATATTTGTGTGTATTTACAGTAGTCAATTGTTGACAAATGATTGGCAACAATTTGTGGTTTTTATAAAATTATTAATTAAAACATTTTATTTGCATTTATTTTTTGTTTTTTCTTTTCTTTTTTACAACGCCCTATATATTAAACAAACCTAAAATAATTACAACCCTCTACAAAATATTTTTAATAAAATCACGCCTGTGATAGTCTTTGAAAAAATATTTTTAATAAAATCTCGCCTGTGAAAGAGTTCACAAAAGAACTATAAAAAGCAGTAAGGAAAGAAGTAAAGTCGGACTGGGCCGATATATGTTGTTTCCTAACTGACGTCAAGTGTTTGTAATATATCTAAATCTGAACCGATTTCAGGGAAACTTTCCAGAGACTAATTTATATTACTTCAGTACATTGTGTCAATCTGCCTAGCTATGGACCTTTTCACGAAGCTGAGCAATATCATTCTAGGCTTGATTCATTACCCTATAAATTCGTGCAAATCGAAAGATATATAGGAACTTTGGTGCACCAACTACATAAAATCGGACGGAAATATATATGGGAGCTATATCTAAATCTGAACCGATTTTCACGAAACTTAACACACATCATTCTAGACCTTATTTATTACGCTGTGCCAAATTTCGTGCAAATCTAAAGATATATAAGGACTTTGCTGCACCAACTACATAAAATCGGACGGAAATATATATGGGAGCTACATCTAAATCTGAACCGATTTTCACGAAACTTAGCACACGTCATTATAGACGCAATTCTGAACGCTATGCCAAGATTCGAGCAAATCGAAAGATATATAAGGTGTTTGATGCACCAATAATATTAAATCGACGAAGATTTATATGGGAGCTATATCTAAATCTGAACCGATTTTCACGAAACTTTGCACACATCATTCTATACTTAATTCAGTACGCTATGCCAGATTTCGTGCAAATCGAACGATATATAGGGACTTTGGTACACAATTTACCTTAAATCGGACGAAGATATATATGGAGCTATATCTAAATCTGAACCGATTTTCACGAAACTTAACACACATCATTCTAGACCTTATTTTTAACGCTGCGCCAAATTTCGTGCAAATCGAAATATACACTGCGTATCATAACTATAGACGCACCCTTAATTCACTTGGTATGTTAGTTGACAAATAAAATGGACCCATTAAGTTATTGTTCACAATAAAACGATCAAAAACACATATTATTCAACAAAAATAATTAATTTATTCTTTATTACTTCGTCGAATTCTGCACTTTCAAAATTGCTGGTGTTGCATAACTATAGACGCACTTTTACAAAATTAGAAAAATTTATTTTTTAAAACTTAAATAAAATAAAATAACGTTTATAAATAATCGGTAGGTCCTCCCTTATTTTGAATATGTTCAAAAATTTTATCCATCACACTGTTGACAAAATTATTCACAAGTCTTCATCGATTAACCGCCATTCATCGATAATCACTTCTTGGAAATAAAATAATGTTTGGTTTTCTGCATAGACACGACGAGGCAAGATTCCACACATGTTCTCGATCGGATTCTGGTCGGAAATGTTAATATTTTTCGATTTTAACCATACTTGAGTATGGCCACTTTTATGAACTGGTGCGTTGTCCTGCTAAAAAACGAGTCCTTGATTGTTGCTGCTTTCCCAAAATGGCAATAATTTGTCTTCCAAGACTTGAACGTACTCCATTGAATTCATCCGACAACATGGAAATGTCAAAATAACGATATTTCGGTAACCGCCACCTTGGGAACATTTTATAGCCACGGAATGCTTTATTTGACATTTCCTTGTTGTCGGATGAATTCAATAGAGTACGTTAAAGTCTTGGAAGACAAATTATTGCCATTTTGGGAAAGCAGCAACAATCAAGGACTCATTTTTCAGCAGGACAACGCACCAGTTCATAAAAGTGGCCATACTCAAGTATGGTTAAAATCTAAAAATATTAAAATTTCCGACCAGAATCCGATCGAGAACATGTGTGGAATCTTGCCTCGTCGTGTCTATGCAGAAAACCAAACATTATTTTATTTCCAAGAAGTGATTATCGATGAATGGCGGTCAATAGATGAAGACTTGCGAATAATTTTGATCAACAGTGTGATGGATAAAATTTTTAAACTTATTCAAAATAAGGGAGGCCCTACCCATTATTTATAAAAGTTATTTTATTTTATTTAAGTTTTAAAAAATAAATTTTTCTAATTTTGTAAAAGTGCGTCTATAGTTATGCAACACCAGCAATTTTGAAAGTGCAGAATTCGGCGAAACCATAAAGAATAAATTAATTATTTTTGTTGAATAATATGGGTTTTTGATCGTTTTATTGTGAACAATAACTTAATGGGTCCATTTTATTTGTCAACTAACATACCAATTGAATTAAGGGTGCGTCTATAGTTATGATACGCAGTGTATATAGGGTTGTTGATGCACCATTTACCTTAAATCGGACGAAAATATATATGGGAGCCGTATCTAAATCTGAACCGATTTTTCCCAATTTCGGATCATAAATGCGACCTGTACTTTGTTTACAAGTTAACATCAACAGATGGACGGACAGACGGACGAGCATAAATCGACTCAGAAAGTGATTCTATGCATGTTCTCAAAATGCACCATGGGTCTATCTCGATTACCTTTTGCCTGTTACAAACATATGCACAAAGACATAATACCCTGTACAACAGTGTGGTGAAGGGTATAAAGAAAACCAAACTAACAGCCCCCCCCCCCCCTAATGTTGATGACCACCGCAAACGTATAAATGTCAACGATGTGCGAATCTGCACTTGGAATGTGCGCACCTTGTACAGATAAGGCGCAGCTTTCGCTTTGGCGGATGTACTCAAGAAGTACAAAGCCGATACTATTGCCTTACAGGAAATGTGATGGAAAGGGACAGGCGTAAGTAAATCCGTCGATTACGCCCTGTAATATAGCTGCCATGACACGAGACATGAATTTCGCTGCGGATTTATGGTTATTATTGATTCACTCCAGTAGATGAGCGAATTGCTATAATCCGCAAAGCAAAGTTCTTCTACATCAATCTTATTTGCTCACCTATGCCGATGACATGCTCCGACCGAAGACAAAGATGAGCAGACCAAAGACATATTTTATGAACGCCTAGAAACAACATATGATAGCAGCCCTGGCCATGACATTAAAATTCTGCTAGAAGTTTTTAATGCAAAAATCGGAAGGGGAAATATCTTTGGCCCCACCTTCGGAAAATTCAGCATTCATGAAGAAACATCTGACAACGGCAAGAAAGAAATCCATGGTACGATCAGGAGTGTCGTAATGCTACTGAGGCGAAAACGCAGAGATGAAAAAGGAAACCTGGTGACATATACAGGCAGCGTGCTGAGGATCTGTGATGACCATTTTGAAAAGGTACCAAAGGTATCAAATAGATGCGGTGAAGAGGATACCCCAGAACCAATAAGTCAGAATAGCAAGACAAGATGAAGTCAGAATAGCAATCAATCGGCGCAAGAATAATAAAGCAACAGGAGCCGACGGGTTACCAGCCGAACTATTCACGACAGGTGGTCAGATGCAGGTCAGGAGCTTGCACCAGCTGATTAGTACAATTTGCATGCCCAAAGATTGGAACCTCAACATCGTGTGTCCCTTGCACAAAAAAGGAGACAAGACGATATGTGGCAACTATAGAGGAATAAGTCTCCTTCCCATCGCATATAAAGTGCTATCCAGCGTATTGTTCAATGACATTATTGGACCATACACATGCGGCTTCAGACCTGGCAATACACCATTGACCAGATTTTCACTCTGCGCCAAATCCTGAAAAAAAGTCCACCAACCCTTTTAATACCGAACGAGAATTAAGACAAGGTGATTAAAACTATCATTCCATCCTACTGGAAACAAACCAACACATATTACTCGCCTATGCCGATGACATCGATATAATGGGTCGAACATTGCGAGCAGTAACAGCTATCTTTGAACAAATTGAAGAGGAGTCTGCCAAAGTGGGTCTGGCAGTAAACAGCGAGAAGACCAAGCTGATGGTATCAACGCCCATGACGTCCAGTAGACTCGGACCAACTGTGGAACTTGAGAACTTCAGCTGCGGGTTAGTTAAAAATTTTATATACCTTGGTACCGCCATAAATAAAACGAATGACATCATATCTACGGGCCGATCTGCGTCGAAGGTAAATATGGACGTCGACATAGTCAGTCGTATTGAGCTGCAGCGACTACGATGGCTAGGCCATGTTGAGCGAATGAATGAGAATGCCCAGCTCAAAAGGCATATAAAAGCGAGCCAACTGATGGTTCCCATAGAAGGAGAAGACCACGAATCAGATGGAAAGACCAAGTAGAAAACAAAATCATGGAACGTGGTCTTTCAAATTGGAGGAGATGCGCCCAAGACCGACGCGCTTGGAAATCTTTTTTAAGCTCGGCTTATGGAACAACCGTTCTGTAACAAGCCAGCTATGTAAGTAAGTACGCATGTGATAGTCATTGAAGAAGTAATGTTTAATAAAACCATGCCTCTGGCAGTCCCTGAAAAAATATTTTATATAAACCAACTGTTGAAAGTATAATTCTTGCTCTGTTCGGTGGATTAAAGGAAAGACGTATTGTGCTCTGGCTGGCGGCTTTATTGAGAGTGACTAGCAATACCTTACACACTATACAAGAGGTCACACTAGGCGAACTCATCGCAATTACCCGTATCGTGGACATTCAATATTTACAACACTTCTCCTCAACACACATACATACATGCCCCAATCAAAATCTCAATTCCATATTCATTCAAATCTCAAAGCACTTTCTTAAGTATAATCAGCAATCATCTCCTCCTGCATGTTGTCTCCCTCCACGGGTTCGACAATAGTTGACCTAACTGTGCCTTCATCTCTAGTCATCAAAACACATTCGATACCGTTCGTCGTGGGCTCTCCCCATCAGTTGGACCGTAACAGTATTGGCTCTCCGGATTGTTTTGTACCCGACAGAAACACATTCTGATTACAAAACCAATTCCCTTTCTCGCGATCAGCAAACTCCTTTTGCTCGTCGTCTATTGCGCACATTTCTTCACGACATCTTACCGCTACTCTGTCAACCGTCATTACATTGCCTTGCAGGTACACAAACGACACACTATGACCTCTACCCCTTCCATTTCGCCAGAGTCATCTTTTTCGTACACAAATTACGCATTTTCAATTCGTCGTCACACGGTTAGGCAAAAACACAATGACCTTGCTTGCATTGTTGTTGTCAAACGCTTCACTAACGGTGAACGCATGCTCATGGGGATTTCTCTGCTCAACCTTTTTCGCTGCCCGCAGTCTCTGCTGCCACTTCATGTGCGCGAACTATTTTGTCATCTACCTGTGTTGTTGTTGCTGAATCTTCTTATGCGCCTTTGCATTCGCTCCCTTTTGTTTTTGTTGCCATTCACTCGCTTTTTCGAGTTTTTTAATCTGCATCCATACCTTGGAAATCAGCTCCCAAACTCTTTGGTGGACCAGCACTGATTTCTCTTGCAGATTCTACTAGCCGTAATTGTCCTCTGGCAATTCCAATGCAACACATGCATGATTCCAGTTGCGTATGTTGTCGACACAAGATCAGCATACCCGACACTCGGTTATACAAGCTGGAATGACTCTCAATGCCCTTTTTGTTTTGCACACTTCGATCACACAGATCGGTTACTTTACACTGTTTTCCTTTCTCACCCAATCCACTATAGTCCTACTCGGATTCACTCTTCCCGGGGCCCTGTGTTACTGACACTCTTTAACACATTATCGCTGCTTTCCAACACACGAGAAACCACGACCTGCTGGAGTGGTGCACTTCTCCAGATGCCTGCCGGACGTTTATACACTATGCATTTTCTCTCTCTCTCCGAGTGATCCTCCTTCTGGACTTACGATATTTCCAAGAGCTCCCTGGTATCTATGCTTTGACTGCTTGGATTTTCTTCTGTACTTAGAGTCCTCCTCAGATTCGCTGTAAGGAAGAAGAATTGTATTCCAAATTCTTCTTCCTTACAGCGAATCTGGGCCCATAACCTGTTGAAACTATTATTTTACTTCTGCTGCTAGTGGATGAAAGAAAAGACACTTGTGCTCTGGCTGGTGGCTTTATTGAGAGTGACTATCAATACCTTACACACTATACAAGAAAACTTTTTGCTACGACTATTTACAAACTTGTGAGTAGGTTTTTTATAAAATCCCACCTACTCTTCATTTGATTCAGCGTCTTACCCCCTTCCAACTTTCCCGATATTATTAAATCAGATCTACCCCAGCCATCAAATAAAATACAAATTATCCTTTTTGTCCATCCTAATAATCTGATTATATAAATATGTATATGTGTGTGTGTGCATACAATAAGCTAATTACCTACAAACCACAAAAAAAAACTAGTTACAAATAATCATAAATAATTATTTTATTATAAAGTTCATGTTCAATTATGTCGATATGCATTTTGGTAGCGAACTGGAATTAGTGTTTCAATTTATATATTGAACGTAATTTATTTTATATGAAATTCAGCACAATGAAATGGAAGTTTTTTTCAATTTTGAAATTCTCCTTTCACAAATGCCATAGTTCAGCAATAGTTGTGTGAGTGTGTGTGTGTATTTTTTGTCGTGCCGTTTAGGCTGCTGGTAGTAAATGACCCCGTTGGCCTATATAAATACAATGAATATCATTTAAATATTATATATAAATAATTTTTCATTATTCGTGTTCAATTTGTTGCCATTAACTTTTGTCAATTTTATATTTAAATGTATACAATTTGTGAAAGGAAAATTGAATGGAGTGGAGGAGACTGAGTATTGTACTACATAGAGGGACATTTAACTATTAAAGGATGGACTTGTCAAGGAACGAACTCAACGAACTCAATTTCTTCGAACCTAAAAATACCGAGGCTCCTTTTTTTATACAAATTAAATTAAATCGAGAACTTTTGGATTCATTAGGGTTATGTTGATAATAGTTGTCAAATTTTATATGAAATTATTTTATATGAATTATATATTATTTTATATGCCAAATATATTATATATTATTTTATATGCCAAATATAGGGTATTCCGCAAAAACACATTCCGAATGCAATTATCCTTTGAAAATAGCTAATTTGTTGGCATATTATTTATTTATTTTGTTGGTATGCAATGCGATTTATTTAGAAAATAATGATATGAATTTTCATAAAATGCATACATTTATTAATAATAATAGTTTCATTGTTGTTATAATTGAGGTTTATTATTATGCATAGATTCCGTCAATAACTGATAAATTAAAATTAAAAAACAAAAAAACAGAACAAGTGAAAAAAGCGTTGGATACCCTCCACCATAGGAAAATATATACAAAAAGTGACAGATACAAACGGATTTATGTAAACCATCATGTACACCAAATAAAATTTTCAGCAATTTTTAATGGGGATTTTTCCTAAAATCTGAAAATCCCAAAGCATCCACAGTGTGGAGAAGGGTATAACAAGGGGGTTAAAGGCTGCGAATATTATTAATTTTTTGAATGGAGGTTTAGTATCATATTCGACTACAAAAAACCAAATTACAAAGAATTTTGTTGAAAAACGCATTCAAGAACCCCAAAATTCCCAAAATTGGATGTACCCTTATATGGGGGCAATCCGAAAAAATTGACCCATATTCATAACTTTTTGATGGAGCGATTTGCGACCCAATTAGAACTCAAGGTACCAAATTTCAGCAAATTCAGTTGAAAAACGCGCTCAAGAATCTCAAAATATCGAAAATTGGTGGGTACTTTTATATGGGGGCTATCCGAAAATATGGACCCATATTTATAATTTTTAGTGGAACGATTTGCCCCAATAAGAACTCAAAGTACCACATTTTAGCGAATTCAGTTGAAACAAGTGAAAAAGAAATGAAAATATAGGGAACATATCAAAAAGTGGACCTATACCGACATTTCTAAAAAGGGATTATGTATACCATATTACAAATTTCACAAAATTTTAATGGAAAATTATATCCTCAGCCTTATGGCTAATGAGGGTGAAAATGTGCCTCATCGAAATATTGGTTCTAGACCTCATGTTTCTTTGGACCAAATCCGTTTCAGAAAATTTAGATTTCATCCAAACTTTGCCATCTTATTATTTCTTCCAAACTTAGTTCAAATTCAAAGATGGGGAATATCGGTCCACTCTTTCTGGAACCTCCACACAGGGGCTAGGCCTAAATGCGGCTATAGTTCATATTCGAATCTTACGTTATAATTTGTTACCATATACGACTACAAAATACCAAATTGCAGAAAATTAGATTTAAAAACGCGCCCAAGACCCCCGAAATACTGAAAATTGGGGGTACCCTTATTGGGGGCTATCCGAAAAAATGGGCCTATATTCATAATTTTTTGTGGGGAAATTCGGTACATATTAAGAACTCCAAATACTAAATTACAGCTAATTCGGCGGAAAAAAAAACATTAAAAACACCCAAACACTGAAAATTAGGAGGTACTGTTATATGGGGACTACCAGAAAAAGTGAACCTATATTAATAGTTTTTTTTGTGGAGACATTTAGTATCCAATAAAAACCCAATGTACCAAATTTCAGGGAATTCGGTTGAAAAACACGTCCAAGAACCTCAAAATACCGAAAATTTGGGGGTACCCTTATATGGGAGCTATACCTAAACCGATATTTCCCGTCTTCGAACTTGACCTGCCTGCAGACAAAAGACAACTTTATGCAAAATTTCAGCACCCTATTTCAATTCCTTCAGAAGATAGCGTGATTACAACACACGGACGGACGGACTTGGCTAGATCGTCTTAGAATTTTACCCTGATCAAGAATATAAAGTATATAGGGTCGGAAATGAATATTTCGATATTTTACAAACGGAATGACATATTATGGTGGAGGGTATAAAACGCGCTCAAGGACCTCAAAATACCGAAAATTGGGGTGTACCCTTATATGGGAGCTATGCCTAAACGTTGGCCGATGTAGGCCATCTACGAATTTGAACTGCCTGCAGAAAAAAGACGACTCTATGCAAAATTTGGGCGATCTATCTCACTTCGTTTAGACACTAGAGTGATTACAACAGACTGACGGACATGACTAATATACCTTCCATACTATGGTGGAGGGTATAAAACGGGCGTAAAATAATTTTTGAGGGACTATTATAGGCGTGGATTTATTTAAAATGGTTTTCAAAGAATAATATAGGCGTGGATTACTTTTTTCAAAGGCTAATATATGCGTGGATTTATAAAAAACATTTTTTCAAAAACAAGTATAGGCGTACTTTTATTTAAAATGTTTTTCAAAGACTATCACAGGCGTTCTTTTATTAAAAATATTTTTTCAAACACCAATATAATAATTTTCCTATTAATTTATACTAAAAAACTAACATCGACACAATATCTAGAACACATAAATAATGAAGTTCTATATTAATTAATTTAATTTACACCAACATTCATTGTTCATATATATAAACAAAATATGTATGTATTAACAAAAAATAACACGTTGTGTCCCCGAGGTAATTAATACATATTTCTGGCATTTCGTTCATTTTGCCGATATGAATATATATATAAAAATTACCTATTTATCTAAATTACAACTAAAATTTAATTATGCCATTTAATTTTAATATGTTATGTTTTTATTTCACTGCATATTTTCATTCTAAATTAACGCTGTGTCCCGCCTATCGTTGTTAGGCATGCAGGTAATTGATTATTTTTTGGCTATCGGCTGATAGACAGGCAGGCTGCCGGCAGCTCATTTTAACGCACAAAATTACCAATCGGCCATTTATGGCACAAAAAACCTACATGTATGCAACGACATTTTAATTATGTCATTATTGAAGCTAAAATACAACTAACTAATAACAATTAACTATACATATAAAAATTGAATTCACTGAACAATTTAAAAAAACGTGCATATTGGCATTTCAATGAAATTGAAATTTTATTTTCGTGACAGGGATTTGGGGCGATGCATTTAACAGAATGTCATCAACATGGGGTTTAATGTTAACATTAAATGTTAATTTCCACATAAACTGTACTTGGCATAGTCAAGTTAAGCAGTTTGATAAGCATTGCTGTCAATGAAATCCACATGGTTGATAGCTATGCTAAATCAATAAAATATACTGTGTAGACTTCCATATGGTTATGTAAATTACATAATTAAGGCATTTATTAGAAAACAGTTAATATATTTTGTAACGTGTTCTGCTAATAAATTCCGAATGCAAAATTTGTATACACACCACCATGTTAAGGGACATAGAAAAAATTGGTTTGAAAAATCAATTCTTCCTCTTAAAATCTTGCAAAAAATATAAATATTCTTTAAAAAATCCACGCCTCTTATAATCCAGCACAAAATATAAATATTCTTTAAAAAATCCACGCCTCTTATAATCCAGCACAAAATATAAATATTCTTTAAAAAATCCACGCCTCTTATAGTCCAGCACAAAAATACCACGCCTCTTATAGTCTTTAAAAAATCCACGCCTCTTATAGTCCAGCACAAAATAAATATTCTTTAACAAATCCACGCCCCTTATAGTCCAGCACAAAGTATTCTTTAAAAAATTAAAATTTTGTATACCGTTCACTGTGGTACAGGTTATTATGTCTTTGTCCATATGTTTGTAACAGGCAAAAGCAAACGAGATAGACCCATAATTCCTTTTGAGAATATGAATTGAATCACTTTCTAAATCGACGGACGTCCGCCCGCCCGTCGCATTTATAATCCGATTTGGATGAAATATGGCACAGCTCATTTGTTTGGCCCAGGGACGAACCCTATTGAAATGGGGAAAATCGGTTCAGATTTAGATATAGCTCCCATATATATTTTCGTCCGAAATTTCGTGCACCAAATTCCCTATATAAACTTCGATTTGCACGAAATTTGGTAAAACGTACTGAATTGAGCCTAGGATGATGTCTGCCAAGTTTCGTGAAAATCGGTCTAGATTTAGATATAGCACATATATACAGTTTCGTCCGATTTCAGATAAATGGTGAACCAAATTCCCTATATAAACTTCTATTTGCACAAAATTTTTCATAATGCACTGAATCGAGCCTAGAGTGATGTCTGCCAAGTTTCGTGAAAATCGGTCCAGACTTAGATATAGCTCCCGATTTCGTGTAAATGGTGCACCAAATTCCCTATATATCTTTCGATTTGCACGAAATTTGGCAAAATGTACTGAATCGAGAATAGAGTGATGTCTGCCAAGTTTCGTGATAATCGGTCCAGATTTAGGTATAGCTCCCATATATAATTTCGTCCGATTTCATGTAAATGGTGCACCAAAGTCCCTATATATCTTTCGATTTTCATGAAATTTGGCATGACGTACTGATTTGAGTCTAGAGTGATGTCTGCCAAATTTCGTAAATAATCGGTCAAGATTTAGATTTAACTCTCATATATATATATATATATATATATACCTGTCCGATTTAATGTAAATGGTGCACCAAAATCCACATATATCTTTATAGACATATTTTAAGTAATTGACGCACCATGGAATCAATACGAACCAAGGAAAGTCTGATAGGATCAAAACGTTTAGAAATTAGTATATGTTAACCTGTGACAAGTTTCGTTGAAATCGGTTCATATTTGGATATAGCTTCCATATATTTTTTCGTCCGATTTTAAGTAAACTCCTCATGTTTGTCAGATTGGCATCAAATTTTGTACAACGTACAAAATAGTGTTGAAGGATATCATATAGTCATCCCCGTCCGACTTTACTATTTTCCTTACTGGTTTAAGTTCATGGTAATTTAAAATTTCCCTTAATTTGTGGGTCATTGTTGGGAGTTCTTCATTTTCTGTTATAACCGCACTTCATCTCAGACACTCACCAAAATTGTTAATTAACATCCACAATTCATTTCCTGTTCAAAATTAAATTGTCCAGATTGTTCAGGTGTAGATGGCGCTATTGAAACTGTTGCCTCAATACATCGATTTGTTTCTGAAGGTCCCGTGGTTAGGTGTTGACTCGGCTTATAGCATTATAAGCATATTCATGCATCATAAGTTATGTAGACGGCCGTCGTATACAATTTTTCAAAACGTTTTGCCACTTTTTTTGTCTATCAGACAAATCGGCTATCCTGCTATCGTTCTGATATTTATTTTCGAAAGTCGATAAAAACTTAAATATTAATAAAATGCCGAGACATAAATATTTATAAACGTTTCAATCTCAAAACAAATTAAAACAATTTCTCCTTCAAAAAATTATAACTTTAAAATCACATCGAATCACGTGCAGTAATGTTGAATCCTGCCAACCAGCTCTTCTAAGAAGAATATTTCGTATACAAAAAAAAAAAAAAATATTCCCATCGATATCTTTCAACACACTCATGCTACAATGTTTAGGTTAAAACCAGAGAAGAAAAATAACAATAACAACAAAAAATAAACCACAACATAAAGCACGCGATAAACGTTTTATTTAACAGGTTCCGCCTTCAGAATGCCAAGTCAGGTTGAAGCGTTTTTTGGCGGCAATGGTACAATACAACATAAAGGGATATGAGGCACACATCATTGTTCCAACACTTATTATATGGGAAACTGTAATATTAGGGTGGCTTTAATGGGACAACATTTTGCACAGCGCACTGAATCAGGACCATGCTTGTGTGTGCGGAGTTTTGTTGGAATCGGTTCAGATTTAGATATAGCTCCCATATATAGAGTTGTCCGATTTTATGTTATTTTGAGGCCTATAACAGGCGTAGATTTTTTAAAGAATATTTTGTTAGGCCTATAAGAGGCGAAGATTTTTTAAAGAATATTTTTTGAGGCCTATAAGAGGCGTAGATATTTTAAAGAATATTTTTTGAGGCCTATAAGATATTTTAAAGAATATTTTTTTGAGGCCTATAAGAGGCGTAGATTTTTTAAATAATATTTTTTTGAGGCCTATAAGAGGATTTATTTTTTTAATGATTTGTTAAAGAATATTTTTTGAGGCCTATAAGAGGCGTAGATTTTTTAAAAAATACTTTCTCAAGACCTAAAAGAGGCGTAGATTTTTTAAAGAATATTTTCTCAAGGCCCAAGAGAGGCGTAGATTTTTTAAAAAATACTTTTTTTAAAGACTATAAGAGGCGTAGATTTTTTAAAGAATATTTTTTGAGGCCTATAAGAGGCGTAGATTTTTTTAGGAATATTTTTTGAGGCCTATAAGAGGCGTAGATTTTTTTAGGAATATTTTTTGAGGCCTAAAACAGGCGTAGATTTTTTAAAGAATATTTTTTGAGACCTATAAGAGGCGTAGATTTTTTAAAGAATATTTTTTGAGACCTATAAGAGGCGTAGATTTTTTAAAGAATATTTTTTGAGGCCTATAGGAGGCGTAGATTTTTTAAAGAATATTTTTTGAGGCCTATAGGAGGCGTAGATTTTTTAAAGAATATTTTTTGAGGCCTATAAGATGAGTGGTAAAAATATTCAAAAACTATAATTTTTTAAATTACACCCTAATATACTATCCCTGGTTATTGTGACGCTGAAAAATGCTCTGAAATATTTCATTTTTTTTAACCGCAAAACAAAAACAACAAAAACCAAACAACCAACCAACATTTTTAGTGCCAACGAAAATTTGCTTTTTATGATGACGCTGATGATGAATTAACACACTTCACTGGCAGTGCTGATTAACAGCCAATGAGCTGAACGAATGTGCCTTCTCATCATCACATGTGATGATGAGTTTGTTGGAAGGCTTGTTTAATATGTGGAACAACCTTTCGCCAGAAATCATAAATCCAAATTTAGTTAAGCATAATCATTGTATGCTATATGAGTTGGTGAAGGTAGGTAGATCTCGTGTTCCCCCCAATTCTATGCTTATGTGTAAAAAAGTTTTGAGTTTAGAAGTCTAGGTGGGATCCCACAAAAATAAGGATTAGGCATATCGATCCATTCCCACAAGATGAGTCTATAGATATACATCAATATGTTTATATGTTGTTTTATTGATTCTGGCAAAAATGCACCCCACATGATTCTCCTGGTTTACCTTGGTAACAGGTATTACAACACACAAATTATGTTGCATAGTTTGTAAAGTTGGTACTTACTTTCATGTGTACATACACGCACATAACCACGTCTGTATCATTGTGTAAACATTTCATGTCAGGACTCAATATAAAAATTGTTGTTAATAAGCAATTGAAAAACATGCACTTACGAACAAGTAACTAAGTAAAAAATTGGCATGTTTAAGACGCTGTAAAACATTGTTTAAATGAGAACAACAGTGTCTGGCGAACAAGGAGTCTGTCTGTCAGCATGTCCGCGAAACTGCTGTCGACGACTTATGTTCATCTGACACGTCTCATCCTTCATCTTTCAGGTCGTTGTGGATATGGAATTTACTTGTGATTGTGATTCGCAGAACAACACTCAACGTATTAAAAGTAAACATTAAATTACTTTTAAAATATCGAATTATCGTACAAAGTGTTTTCATGCGATTGATATGGAGGAAAATGTAACCCAGCATAAAAAGTATCCAAAGTCCAAAATCCTCGCTTTGCACAGTCCTTGAAGAAATATTCTTCAAATAATTCACGCCTTGTGTAGAGCCTTGAAAAAATATTCTTTAAATAATCCACGCCTTGTATAGTCTTTGAATAAATATTCTTTGAATAATCCACGCCTTGTATAGTCCTTGAAAAAATATTCTTTAAAAAATCCACGCCTTGTATAGTCCTTGAAAAAATATTCTTTAAAAAATCCACGCCTTGTATAGTCCTTGAAAAAATATTCTTTAAAAAATCCACGCCTTGTATAGTCCTTGAAAAAATATTCTTTAAAAAATCCACGCCTTGTATAGTCCTTGAAAAAATATTCTTTAAAAAATCCACGCCTTGTATAGTCCTTGAAAAAATATTCTTTAAAAAATCCACGCCTTGTATAGTCCTTGAAAAAATATTCTTTAAAAAATCCACGCCTTGTATAGTCCTTGAAAAAATATTCTTTAAAAAATCCACGCCTTGTATAGTCCTTGAAAAAATATTCTTTAAAAAATACACGCCTTGTATAGTCCTTGAAAAATATTCTTTAAATAATTCACGCCTTGTGTAGAGCCTTGCAAAAATATTATTTAAATAATCCAAGCCTTGTATAGTCCTTGAAAAAATATTCTTTAAATAATCCAAGCCTTGTATAGTCCTTGAAAAAATATTCTTTAAATAATCCACGCCTTTTATAGTCCTTGAAAAAATATTCTTTAAAAAATCCACGCCTTGTATAGTCCTTGAAAAAATATTCTTTAAAAAATCCACGCCTTGTATAGTCCTTGAAAAAATATTCTTTAAAAAATCCACGCCTTGTATAGTCCTTGAAAAAATATTCTTTAAAAAATCCACGCCTTGTATAGTCCTTGAAAAAATATTCTTTAAAAAATCCACGCCTTGTATAGTCCTTGAAAAAATATTCTTTAAAAAATCCACGCCTTGTATAGTCCTTGAAAAAATATTCTTTAAATAATCCACGCCTTGTATAGTCCTTGAAAAAATATTCTTTGAATAATCCACGCCTTGTATAGTCCTTGAAAAAATATTTTTTAAAAAATCCACGCCTTGTATAGTCCTTGAAAAAATATTCTTTAAAAATTCCACGCCTTGTATAGTCCTTAAAAAAATATTCTATAAATAATCCACGCCTTGTATAGGCCTTAAAAAATATTCTATAAATAATCCACGCCTTGTATAGTCCATGAAAAAATATTCTTTTAAAAATCCACGCCTTGTATAGTACTTGAAGAAATATTCTTTTAAAAATTCACGCCTTGTATAGTCCTTGAAGAAATATTCTTTAAATAATCCACGCCTTGTATAGTCCTTGAAAAAATATTCTTTAAATAATCCACGCCTTGTATAGTCATTGAAAAAATATTCTTTAAATAATCCACGCCTTGTATAGTCGTTGAAAAAATATTCTATAAATAATCCTCGCCTTGCATAGTCCTTGAAAAAATATTCTTTAAACAATCCCCGCCCTGTATAGTCCTTGAAAAAATATTCTTTAAATAATCCACGCCTTGTATAGTCGTTGAAAAAATATTCGTTAAATAATCCTCGCCTTGCATAGTCCTTGAAAAAATATTCTTTTAAAAAGCCAAGCCTTGTATAGTCCTTGAAAAAATATTCTTTTAGTCATTGAACAAAATATTCAACTGGGTTGTGCTTGCATGTTGCACACCAATTTCGGTTATCTTTCAATTTGGCCGAATGAAAAATTGAAAATAAATAAACAAACGGAACACATGTAAATATGTATGTAGCCAATGTAAAAGACATACATGGGGCAGTTATGTTGAAATATATGAAACATTGACTGGCCAGAAGACATGTGAAAAGTGAGAACTGACAGCATATTTTTTCGTCAATTCACATCTTCGCGGCTAGTGGTGGAATGCTAACGTCGTGATCGTCGCTGTAGCCTGGAAACCCATTTGCATGCATGACAGTGTGCATGTTTAAACAAGGAACACGTTGAGTCCAAATTGTTTTATTTTTTTTTTTCTTTCTTTTATTTCATCTTCTTCTACATACTTCCAATTTTGCCATTCGGTACTACATTTGTTTGTTCGTTCGCTTGTTCTGTCTGTGGTCAGTGGGACGGTGTTTGGAAAACATTTAAGAAGCCACCAATGTTGACCACAATTCAAACAAGTCAAAACAATAGACGTGGAACCAGGATAACAAAAAAAAAAAACAAAATATTTGTTTATAGACCAACCTGACGGGAAGTATTGTGGTGGTGGCCATAGTTCACCCAGATGGTTGATTCATTCAACCTAGTTATGCCTCTGTTGATTTCTACAATCATTCATTCATTAGCTTCAGTGTTGCGTTAAAAAAAAAACTACGTCACAGTCAATAGGAAAATGTTGACTCCGGTTAACAGCAAGCAACCACCGGCAACTGGGTGTTAAATAACCACCAAACCTGTGTCTGTGTGTGAAGAGGTAGGGGTAATATGGTGGGTTAAATTTAAAAAAATAAATTGAATTATTTGTCAAAGCCTATCCCATTTTTTTCAAGGGGCTATAAGAAACACGGATTTTCAAAGAATAATTTTTCAACGACTGTAAGAGGCTAGGATTTAAAAAAAAAATCTCAAGGTCCTTAAGGCTTGATTTTTTTAAGAATATTTTTTTCAACCACTATAAGAAGCGTGGATTTTTTAAGGCATATTTTTTCAACCGCTATAAGAGGCGTGGAATTTTTAAAGAACATTTTTTGAAGGGTCTAAAAGAGGCGTGGTTTTTGAAAGAATATGTTTTAAGGACTATAAGAGGCGTGGTGACGTAGGGGATGATAGATACCAAGCAACGGCTCTTATTGGCTTTTACATGGCGAAGTCCAGGCTTATCTTGATTCCTCTTTCATCTCAATTGGGGACACTGACCTCCCCGCGGTGTCACCTGGGGTAACTACTTTCATCATCCATAGAAATAGTGAGCTAATATGTGCCTCGAGTTTACCCATAAGAACTATAAAAAAATGGTTTGAGGCGTCGGGTTAGTTGCCCACACTTGGAAAACTCCACCTACTATGAAAAAGCAAAGAAAAAGAAAACCAAACCCCCCAATGTTGACGACCCCCGCAAACGTATAAAGGACCACGATCTGCGAATCTGCACTTGGAATGTGCGCACGTTGTACAGAACAGGCCCTGTTTTCGCCTTGGCGGATGTACTCGAGAAATACAATGCCGATATTATTGCCTTACAGGAAATGCGATGGAAAGGGACTGGCGTAAGTAAATCAGATGATTACGCCCTGTATTATAGCTGCCATGGAACGAGACATGAATTTGGCTTCGGATTTATGGTTAACAGGAGAATTAAATACCTTGTCTCCAGATTCACTCCAGTAGTTGAGCGAATTGCTATAATCCGTATAAAGCGAAGTTCTTCTACATCAGTCTTCTTTGCGCCCAAGCTCCGACTGAAGACAAATATGAGCACAACAAAACCATATTTTACGAGCGCCTAGAAACAGCATATGATCGCTGCTGCCGGCCATGACATTAAAATTGTGCTATGAGATTTTAATATCATTGGCCTCACCGTTGGAAAATTCAGCCTTCATGAAGAAACATCCGGCAACGGTATGAGGTTGATTTACTTCGCGGCAGCAAAAAACAATGTAGTTAGCAGCACTAGATTCAAACATATCTATAAAACCAAGGCCACCTTGGTTTCTCCTGATCAAGCAACGAGAAATCAAATTGACAATGTTGTGATAGACGGAAGGCATTCGTACAGTGTGTTAGGCGTTCGATCGATACGAGGAGCGAATATCGATTCGGACCATTACCTTGTGGCAGCCAAGGTTCGCACCCGTCTTTATGTAGCAGCAAAGGTGCGATCTAATTTAACACGGAAACTCGACGTCGAAAAGCTGGAAAACCCCTACAGGTAGCCGAGGCCTACTCCGCTCAACTTACCCACCTGTTTGACGAAAGCACTTCTTGTCCGGATAATAGTATAGAAGCACAATGGCAAAGAATTGTCTACTCCCTACAAACTGCAGCAAAAGAAACACTTGGGTACCAAAAACCACCACCATGGTACGATCAGGAGTGTCGTAATGCTACTGAAAAACGCAGCGTATAGGGCAACCCTGCAGACAGTAGCAACACGTAATGTGATGGAGAACTATCGGGAGAAAAGGAGAGAGGAAAAACGTGTTTTCAGAAAAAAGAACAATAACAACGTGAGCGTGAGTAAATCGAGATGTCCGCAAATTTTACCAATGAGTAAAACACCAAACCGAAGATTTTGGTGCAGGCACATCCTCCTGTAGAGATGAAGAAGGAAACCTGGTGACATATACAGACAGCGTGTTGAGGATCTGGAAGGAGCATTTTAAAAAGCTTCTGGTATCAAATAGTGGCGGTGAAGAAGATATCCCAGAACCAATAAGAGATGATGGTATAGAGTGTATACCACCTAGCCAAGATGAAGTCAGAATAGTAATCAAATAGCTGAAGAATAATAAAGCAGCAGGTGTCGATGGGTTACAAGCCTAACTATTCAAGACTGGTGGTCAGATGCTGGTAAGGAGCATGCATCAGCTGATTAGTACAATTTGGCTAGAAGAATGCATGCCCAAAGATTGGAACCTCAGCATCCTATGTCCCGTGCACAAAAAAGGAGACAAGTCGATATGTGCCAACTATAGTGGAATTAGCCTTCTTCCCATCGCATATAAAGTGCTATATAGTGTGCGGTGTGAACGATTGAAACCAATGGTCAACGACATTATTGGACCATACCAAGGCGGCTTCAGACCTGGCAAGTCCACCATTGACCAGATTTTCACTCTGCGTCAAATCCTGGAAAAGACCCACGAAAAACACATCGGCACATTCCACCTATTCGTCGACTATAAAGCCGCATTCGATAGCTCTATCCGTTCAGAGGTGTTTAAAGCCATGTCTGCATTTGGAATTCCTGCAAAATTAATTCGGCTATGCAGGATAACTTTAAATGGCACAAGGTCAGGTGTTAAAGTCGGAAAGGACCTATCGAAATCCTTCAATACCGAACGAGGATTCAGACAAGGTGACAGTTTGTCGTGTGGTCTTTTTAACATCCTGCTGGAAAAGGTCATACGAGACGTAAAGGTGAACAGAAATGGTACACGCCGATGACATCGACATAATGGGTCGAACATTGAGAGCGGTAGCAGCCACCTTTGAACAAATTTTCTTCCAATGTGGGTCTGGCAGTAAACGGCGAGAAGACCAAGCTGAAGGTATCAACGCGCAAGACGTCTAGTAAACTCGGACCAACTGTGGAACTTGATAACTACGGTTTCGAGGTAGTTAACGATTTTATATACCTTGGCACCGCCATAAATAAAACGAATAACATCAGTTTTGAAATTCGGAGAAGGATAGTGTCGGCCAACAGATGCTACTATAGTCTGAGTAAGCAAGGCCACCTCACGCCAGACCAAACTCACACTCTACAAGACGCTGATACTATCCGTGCTATTATATGGATCTGAAGCATGGGTACTTACGCAAGCAGATGAGGCAGCTATTGGAATGTTTGATAGAAAAATTCTCCGAAATGGGCCGATCTGCGTTGACGGTGCTGCGTTGAGCTGCAGCGACTACGTTGGCTAGGTCATATTATGAGAATTGATGAAAATGCCCCAGCCCAGAAGACATATAAAAGCGAACTAGCGGATAGCTCACGTAGAAGGAGAACACCGCGAATAAGATGGAAAGATCAAGTGGGAGACAACATTGCCGAATATGATCTTTCAAACTCGAAAAACTGCGCAAAAGACCGACGCGCCTGGAAATCTTTTTTAAGCTCGGCTTTAAGCTCGGTTCTGTCACAAGTCAGCTAAGTAAGTAATAAGAAGCGTGGATTTTGAAAGAATAAGATGCGTGGATTTTGAATAAATAATTTTTAAAGCCTATAAGAGGCGTGGATTTTTTTAAGATTATTTTTTGGATATTTTTCAGATCTGTTTTGACCTCACCTCGTTTTTTCCATCATCTGACATGAATTCGATACGTTGCACCTTTGTTGGTGGGATTGTCGTTTTTTTAAATAAACATCAAAACATGTCTTTTAAAAACAGTTCTTAGCTTCATGCCAACAATAAAGGAGTTGGCCATATCCCACAGAGTCTTTAGTCAGTCACTTCGTTATGGAGATGCCTTCTGCTGTCATCGTACCGCCTCCTCAAACACATTCGTTTGTGTTCGGTTTGTTGTCATCCTTAGTATTTAACGTTGTGTGGGCTCTGTCGTCATCATCAATGGAGCCGGGGAGAGAATGGAGGAGGCCCGGATAACATTAATGGTTGATATTAGTTTTGCCTTGGCATGCAGTGAATTTCATAAATTGCATTTCATAAAAAAACGCCAGGGATTATAATTGAAATTAATTGACTGTTGATTGGTGTTGTCAGCCTAAATGCGAATTTTTTGCAGAAGACGGACGGACTGTGGCCTCTGAGAAAAGATAAAAAAGCGACATCAAGACGAAAAGAGTAACGCAAGAAAAACAATAACCAATACTGCAGATTCATATTTAGATCCAGAGACAGACAACGTCGCCGATCGTTGTGGGTTAAAAAGCTTCGGTGGAAAAAAGTGAAACTCCTCTTTCTTGTACAGCACGAGTAAGATGTCATCGGTGGCTAGGAGTGATTGCGGTTAGACTGCCTACAGCAGCAGATAGTTGGATTACATAACAATACGATTAGGTGGCACATCAGTTTTAATTTAACATTTATTAATATCTATTTGGGTCTTACGAAAGCAAAAGGGGGTCTCCTAGGAGGTTGAGAGTGAGAGGGACACACAAAATATGGGTTAATATGTATCTCAAACGGCTGTGGATGATATCATGCGGTTTGTCATCTTCAGTTGTGTTGCAGGAAATTTACTAAAGGCAGGCAAATATTTGTTGGCTTGTGGTCTTTTTAAAGGGAAATGAAATATTGATTTTACCTACTAACTGAATAGGCTTTGAGGTGTAGCATTAATGTGGTTAAGACACTAACAGACATGTTGTCTGGGAAACTTCTCAAAATATTTGTGGTTAACAAAAGTAGACAAAATCGTTGGTAATAAGATTAAATTTTTCATTTATGTACATACACACATTAAAAATAATATATTATTAAATAAGTAGAAATGTATTTAAGTTCGGTCGGACCGAATCAGTGTAAGTTGTCTGCTAGTAGGTTGTTCATTTGGAAAAAAAAAATATAAAATTATTTTTTCCCAGGTTGGGAAATGGGACCAGGAACTTCAACGTAAAGGAAATAAATCGGGGGCTTTGAATGATAGCCACATAAAATCATGAATTATTATGGCATGATTTCCTTTCTTTTCTAAAGAAAGGAAGGAAGGCGGAATTTCAAAATACAGCCACTTCGGAGTCATCTTTATATGGTGGCTATGTTCAAATATCGATGATATTCGGAAACGATCTTGTTCACCATCCGAGAACTAGGAATGTCAAATTACAACGTCTCGAATAAAACACCAAAAATAAGCAGGGAACTTTATATAAGGGCTATGTCCGAACTTGTGCTTATATTGAATATTTTTGAAAATTTTTTTTTTCACCCTTCAAGATCCCGGTATGTCAATTTACAGCTCTTTCGGTTTGAAAATTTATCTAAACCACTCAAAATATCGAAAATGGAGTAAAAACATTATTTAGGCGCTATGTCAGAAATAATTTTCTGCATAAATTAAATCTAGGAATTTACAACCACTTTTGGTGGAAAAAAAAACTGAAAATGAGAAAGGAGCCTTTGGTTGAAATCTTCAAAATGGAAAAAAATGCGCGGGAGCTTTATATGGGGGCTGGTCAAAACATGAATTCATAAAATATAATTAAAAAACAAAAGCTTGTTAAATATAAACCAGTGAGCGGAGCAGTATAGTCGGACGGGGCCGACCATACGATACCCTACACAACTACCACGGAACTCAAATGTGGTGCGGCTGTTTATTCCGAGACTGGGCAATATTTCGTGATATTTGCACCTTCTTGCCCGATTAGAGGTAAACAGCACCTTTTCCTCACACTGACATATTTTCCGAATATTACGGGTATTCAGTACAGCTATTGCCCAGATTCCCTTCACCGTGGGTTGTGTTTTGATGTTCGGCTTTCATTTGAGGTCTATAGATCGACTCGAAAATAACACACAATAATTAAGTTTTCGGTCCACTTCATTCCAAAATTATTATCTGATCATCACCGAAAATTATAGGCGTTGTTCTTGACCATACATGGAACCTCATGGAACATTTCAAAGCGATCAGCGCTATAGTTCCGCTCTGCAGAGTGATAATAGGTTACTAAATAATATACGAATATGGGGATACCTGTAAATATTTAAGTGTAACTCACACATCCGAGCACATACAACACTATAATTAGTCTTAATTTAAAGGTCAACCACTCCTCTTAGATATAATATCAACTTCTCGGGTATATGTTCTTCAGGGGTAAATATATACGCCATAGAATACAAATTTTGTCATTTTCCACACTACAGTCAGGGTTCATTTGACCCGCTAAATATTGACCGATCTTTCTCCAAACAGGCATGCTTATTCTTTGGCCCGATCCGCTTCTCCATGCAAAATTTCACGATGTTCGGACCATTGTTGCGGCCTCTGGAGCGACCAGAAAATCCGACAAAAAATTAGTATTTGGTCCATTTCATCCCCTAAATATTACCCGATCTTTCCAAAAAACAATAGGGGTCTTCATTGGCCAGAACCCATCCTACATGCAAAATTTCGTGAAGATTGGTCCATAACTGTGGCCTGTATCGTGTTTACAAATTATAATGGACAGACGGACGGACGGACACACATGTCTAGATCGACTCAGCTAGTCGAGATATGACGATCGGTATACTTAAAGGTGGGTCTAGGACCAATATTTCGCGGCGTTACAAACTTTTGGAGCTGCACAAAGCTATAATACCCTGACAACATAGTTGTGTAGGGTATAAAAAATACACTCTGAATCAGTAAGGAAAGTAGTAAAGTCGGACTGGGCCGACTATATGATACCCTTCACCACTTTGGGTATATTTGTCATATGTATCCTAATATCCTATTCGCCATTTTGAAGGAACATTGACATAAAATTGAAGGAACTTAAATATGTGATATTTACCCATATGTGAATCGACTAACAACAAACTCTACATATGGTCTTCTGCAACATAAGCTAAAATTTGTAAATTGGTTTGAAATCAAACTTGACACATGCTATGTGGTATCCTGCACTGCTCAAAATTTAATCTTAATCAGACACCCGTTTATTATTTAGTGCACCAAAATACCTACACATCCTTCGATTTACACGAAATTTGGCAGAGCGTACTGAATTGATGTATTAATGTATGCCAAATTTAGTTACATGAAATTGGACGAAAAGATATCTGGGAGTTATATCGAAATCTGAACCGATTTTCACGAAATTTAACACACATCGTTCTCGACATTATTCAGTATGTTATACACAATTTCGTGCAAATCAAAGGATATATAGGGAGTTTGGTGCTCTATTTACCTGAAATCGGACGAATATATGTATGGGAGCTATATCTAAATCTGAGGGAATCTTCACGAAACTTAGCACACATCATTCTAGACTCAATTCAGTACGCTATGCCAAATTTCGTGCAAATCGAAGAATATGTAGGGTCTTTGATTGACCATTTACATTATATCGGACGAAAACATATATGGGAGCTATATCTATATCAGAACCGATTTTTACGAAATTTAGCACACGTTATTCTAGACCTAATTTATTACGTTGTGCCAAATTTCGTGCAAATCGAAAAATATGTAGGCTCTTTGATGGATCATTTACATTAAATCGGACGAAAACATATATGAGAGCTATATCTAAATCAGAACCGATTTTCACGAAACTTAGCACACATCATTCTAGACTCAATTCATTACGCTATGCCTAATTTCGTGCGAATCGAAAGATATCTAGGGACTTTGGTGCACCATTTGCCTTAAATCGGACGAAAATATATATGGGAGCTATATCTAAAACTGAACCGATATTTACGAAACTTAGCACACTTTATTCTAGGCTTAATTCAGTACGCTGTGCCAAATTTCGTGCAAATCGAAAAATATTTAGGGACTTTGGTGTTCTAGTTACCTTAAATCGAACGAAAATATAAATGGGAGCTATATCTAAATCTGAACCGATTTTCTCCAATTTCAATAGGGTTCGTCCTTGGACCAAATGAGTGACATATGCCAAATTCCATTCAAATCGGATCATAAATGCGATATGTACTTTGTTCACAATACATGGACGGATGGACGGACGGACATGCATAAATCGACTTAGAAAGTGATTCTATGCAGTGTGATGAAGGGTATAAAAAGGGGGTTATATGGGGACTACCCCTAAAAGGGGATGAATATTAATAATTTTAATTTAATCATATACGACTACAAAATACCAAATTATCGCGAATTCGGTTTAAAAACGCGATCATGAACCTCAAAATACCGAAAATTAGGGACACCCTTATATGGGGATTACCAGAAAAAATTGACATATATTTATAATTTTTAGTGGAGAGATTTGCTACCCAATAAGAACTCAAAGTACTAAATAACAGCCAATTCGGTGGAAAATGCGACCAAAATCCCCAAAATACTGAAAATTGGGGGTACCATTATTTGGGGGCTACCAGAAAAAGTGGATCTATATTTATAATTTTAGTTTGGATATTTCCTACCAAATAAGAACTCACAGTACCAAATTTCAGCGAAATCGGTTGAAACACGCACTCAAGAACTTCAAAATGCCGAAAATTGGGGGTACCCTTACATGAGGGGCTATCCGAAAAAATTGACCTATATTTATAATATTTTTAGTAGGAAGATTTCCAACCACATAAGAACTCACAGTACCAAATTTCAGCGTAATCGCTTGAAACACGCACTCAAGAACTTCAAAATGCCGAAATTTGGGGAGTACCCTTACATGGGACCTATGCCTGAACGTGGACCGATATATCACATCTTCGAACTTGGCTGCCTGCAGACAATAGACGACTCTATGCAAAATGTTGGCGATCTATATCAATTCGTTTAGATGCTAGAGTGATTACAACATACGTACAGACGGGCATGCTTAAATCGTCATAGAATTTTATGCTGATCATATATATATACTTCATAGGGTCGGAAATGATTATTTCGATGCGATAGAAACGGAAAAACAAAATTAATATACCCTTTACACTATCGTGGAGGGTTTAGTAAAAGTATACAACTTGTATTGTTCTTAAATTAAACAATTTCTGCCTTTTAACTTCAAATCGCAAGTCCAGCAACAATATTGTTGAATCGGTTTTATTTTTTAATCACTCAATTAGATACATATACAATTATGAAAACTTACCTTAAACAATTTATTAGATTAATTATCGATTATCATAAACAATTATTCGAAACAATTAATTTAGTTCCTGATTTTGCTGGTCTCACTGAAGATTTAAAGTTCGCTCTTTATTGTAAGTATTTTTAGAGAATTTTATTTACTCAGCGCCACTCTCCTTATGCAGAGATAAAGAACAAGACATAATTTGTCTTTTCAACTCCTTTATGAATGCCACAGAAACACTCGCGACCGATATGTCCGTTACTTCCGTAAAAACAACAAATACACTCACTAACCGATGCTCCACACAAAACAAAAACAATTGCATTATTTGCGATATTGTCTCAACAGGACAACAACACTATCAGCACATGAGTAACTCTCCGTTAGCGAGCCGACATCTTCTCTCTTCGGCCACAGAGATAAATAATACAAACTATCGTTTTTTTTTCTAACAGCATTACTGAACAAAAAAGATTTGCTAATTTAATGGTTTATAAAATGAGCACACACTGGTCATTCTTTTTTGCAAAACACTCCCAAAATGTTAATTACTTTACAATAATGTCCATAAATAAAATTTAATATTATTAAAAATATATTAACAAGAATTATTAATTACAATCCGGTGGAGCACAAACGAAAAACACACGAACGGTTGTAAAGTCCAACGAAAACTAATTCTAACTCCAAAGAAGAATAAAATTACAATGCAAAACAACAACAACAACAAGTGTTCTGAGTATCGGAGAGGGGGAGAGTGGGAGACTTTACTTTGCAATGGCATTGCAAATGCAATGATCAGGTGATTTTGCCCTTTGCCCAATTTGAATGCTCATCAAATTAGTGACGTCATTGAAATAGCAATATAAGAGATTTAAGAAAGTTGTAAATTAGTGGTCCAAAATATATACTTTAAAAAATCCACGTCAATATTAGAATCCTTTAAAAATAGCCCTCTAAAAAATAACCTTATAGTCCCATAAAAACTTGTATTCCTTTAAAATATATATTCCTTTAAAATATACCTCTCATAGTCACCCAAAAAAATATTCTCAAAAAAATCCACACCTCATATAGCCATCCAAACCCAGAAAGGAAAGTAGTAAAGTCGGACGGGGCCGACTATATGATACCCTTCACCACTTTGGGTATATTCAACAGATGAGTCCTAACAGACGTCGCATTTTTAAAGGACCAGCAAAATGAAGTTGGATCCATAAACATGTCATTCTGCAACCAATATTAAATGTTTTATTTGGTCAGATATAGAAGCTATATCTAAATCTAGATCTAATTAAGGGACTTTGGTGCACCATTTACATTAAATCGGACGAAAATATATATGGGAGCTATAGGGCTCGTCCTTGGGCCAAATAAGTGAGCTGTGCAAAACTTCATCCAAATCGGATCATAAATGCGACCTGTACTTTGTTCACTAAAATACATGGACGGACAGACGGACGGACGGACGGACAGCCGGACATGCGTAAATCGACTCAGAATGTAATTCTATGCATATTCCCCAAAGGAACCATGTGTCTATCTCGTTTCCTTTTGCCTGTTACAAACATATGCACAAAGACATAATACCCTGTACCACAGTGTGGTGAAAGCTATAAAGATATTCCCAAAAAAACCCACACCTCATATAGTCCTTAAAAATATATGTTTAAAAAATCAACACCTCTTCTAGTCCTTAAAAATTGATTTAAAAAAATATCACACCTCTTATCTAATAGTTCTTTGGAAAATATTCTTTAAAAAAAATCCACGCCAAAAAAATTTCTTTAAAAAATCCACGCATTTTATTGTCCTCAAAAAAATATTCTTTAAAAAATTCACGCATTTTATTGTCCTCAAAAAAAATATTCTTTTAAAAATCCACGCCTCTTAAAGTCTTTTAAAAATATTCTTTAAAAAATCCACGATAAAATCCATGAAAATAATTTTTTTAAAAATCCACTTTCTTATTTTTGAAATTATTTTAAATGGATTGACGTTTTGAAATCTTATTAAGTTTTCCATTGACATTTCAAGAGAATTATGAGCATTTGCGTGACTGCGTTATCATGGATAGCAATGCCCACAATAGGCTTGGGATACATACTCGTATGTCATGCGAGGTCCATTAACTGGGACAAGATTCCTCAATCAAATATTTTTTCTAGTTTTAACAAGAGTTTTTAATTGAATCAGTGTTTAAGTCTCACATGTTGTTATTAGAACCATAGATTTTATTATGACGTTTGTGTCAGGGAAATTTTAATTTTCCGACTTTCAAATTAAAAAATTATTGGAATATTGTTACTTTTATTTCATTCTAAAATCTCTGAATTTCTAAATTCCATTAACAAACCCCCGAACCACTTACCAATCTGTCAATGGTGAGAAAGTACCAACGAGATAAAGCTACAAATTATCTTCTAAACATTAATTTTAATTAATTTCCATTTAAAAATTTTATGGGATTGGCTATGAAATTATCATAAATTTCCTATTCCATTTCGAATAGCCAACCTGCCTGCCTGTTCTCAGCCTGTTATACATTTTGTATTTGTATGTCAAAATATTTATCATTTTGCTACTTTGAAGCCATTAAAAAGATTTATTTCCAGGTGACAGTCATAAAAAACAATTAAAACGATAACAACGAACTATTTATCATCGAAGCTGGCAAAGAAGGTGATGAAGAAAAAAAAAGAGTTGCTCACCATATGTGGTCGAAATATCCCATTAGCAAGTTTGGCACAAAAGAAAACAAGCCGAACGAACGTACGAACACCTTAGCACGCACAACCCAACCAACCACATTCCTTTGGAAACATTTTATTCATGGCTAGTTTGTTTGTTTCTATACTCCTCTTCCTCCTCCACCAAAAATAATAGACATTTTAGACATTTTTCTTTTACGTTGTTCGATAACTGCGACAATGTCATAAAATCTCCTCAAACGACATCAGAAATCACTTAAAATGATCACCAATTTTAACACATTTAGCAATTCAATTAAATAATTAACGGTTAGCGCGAATAGTTTGGCTATTTTAATTGTACACTATACTAGTCATTTTGTGATAATTTCTTTAAAGGAATATAGAGGCGTAACTTTTTTAAATATTATTTTCAAAAAGACTACAAGAGACGTGGAATTTTAAAAGAATATTTTTTGGAGGACTATAAGAGGCGTGGAGGCTTTTTGAAGGACTGTAAGAGGCGTGGATGCTTGAATTTTTTAAAGACCATGGCTGTGGGAGGCTTGGAATTTGTACAGTTTATTTTTGGAAGGAAGGTGAGGATTTTTTAAGAAATATTTTTTCGATCACTATAAGAGGACTGAATTTTTATACCCTTTACAACACTGTGGTACAGGGTATTATGTCTTTGTGTATATGTTTATAACAGGCAAAAAGAAAAGAGATAGACCAATGGTTCCTTTTGAGAATATGCATTGAATCACTTTCTGAGTCGATGTATGAATGTCCTTCTGTCTGTCCATCCGTCCGTCTGTCTGTTCATGTTAAATTGTAAACAAAGTGCAGGTCACTTATTTGGCGTAGGGACGAACCCTATTGAAATTGGGAAACATCGGTTCAGATTTTTGTCCGATTTTTAGCAAATGGTGCAGCAAAGTGTCAAAGTGAAGCCAATTGGCACGTAATTTTGCACAACGTACTGAAGTAAGGATAGACTAACCTGTGCCAAGTTTTATTGAAATCGGTTCAGATTTAGATATAGCTCCCATATATATGTCCGTCCGATTTTAAGCAAATGGTACATCAAAGAGTCAAATTTAAGTGGATTGGCACGAAATTTTGCACAACGTACATAAGTTAGGGTAGCATAACGTGTGCCGAGTTTATTGATATCGGTTCAGATTTAGATAAAGCTCCCATATATATGTTCGTCCGATTTTTAGCAAATTTAGGCCGATTGGCATGAAATTTTGCACAATGTACCGAAGTTAGGATAGACTAACGTGTGTCAAGTTTTATTGAAATCGGTTCAGATTTGGATATAGCTCCAATATATATATATATGAAATGAATTTGGCATAGGTTACCGAGGACATGTGTGGAGGACATGTGATAGGTGCCAACCTTATGGTACATTTTGGCTGATCATGAATATATACTTTATAGGGTCGGAATTGATTATTTCGATACCAGGGTGTACAAATATACTCGGTTATTTATCGTTGGGTTAAGTCGGTTCACAGATAGACTCAGATCACATATTTAATTTAGTCGAATTTCATGTAAATGGTCCTTCAAAAATGCGAAGTCTGTTAGGATGCATCTCTTGAAAATAGTCAAAGTGGTAAAGGGTATCATATAGTCGGTCCCGTCCGACTTTACTACTTTCGTTACTGGTTTAAAATATATTTTTATTTTCGTTTTTTAATATTTTTTTATTAACTAATATTTTTACAGAATATATCTTGGACCACTATTTTACAACTTTTTTAAATCTCTTATATTGCTATCCCAATGACGTCACTAATTTGATGAGCATTCAAATTGGACAAAGGGCAAAATCACCTGATCATTGCATTTGCAATGCCATTGCAAAGCAAAGTCTCCCACTCTCCCATACTCAGAACACTTGTTGTTGTTGCATTGCATTGTTATTTTATTCTTCTTTGGAGTTAGAATTAGTTTTCGGTGGACTTTACAACCGTTCGTGTGTTTTTCGTTTGTGCTCCGTCGAATTGTAATTAATAATTGTTGTTAATATATTTTTAATAATATTAAATGTTATTTATGAACATTATTGTAAAGTAATTAACATTTTGTGAGTGTTTTGCAAAAAAGGATGGTCAGTGTGTGTTTTATAAATCACTAAATCGTATCTTTTTTCTTGAGTAATGCTGTTAGAAAAAACTATAGTTTGTATTATTTATCTCTGTGGCCGAAGAGAGATGTCGGCTCGCTAACGGAGAGTTACTCATGTGCTGAAAGTGTTGTTGTCCTGTTAAGACAATATCGCAAATAAGCAATTGTTTTTGTATTGTGTGGGGCATAGGTTAGTAAGTGTGTTTGTTGTTTTTACAGAAGTAACGGGCATAGCGGTCGCGAGTGTTTCTGTGGCATTCTTAAAGGAATTGACAAGATAGATCGTATATTGCTTCTTTATAAAGGGTATTTTCTCTGCATTAGGAGAGTGGCGCTGAGTAAATTGAACTCTCTTAAAATATTTAAAGCAAAGAATTGTGATTTTATGCTTAGGAAGAGTTTCCAAAAAAATGTGGGGTTTATGAGATGTTGTTGGTGATTAAATATTATTATTTTAGTTTTATAATAAGTGTTGGTCGGTTTGGAAAAAATATGCTAAGAGGAAAAATTAATGAGTGAAAAATAAAAAATAAACATCATGTGTGTATAATTAAAAGTTTTCTTGGATTCATCAAAAATCGCCAGCGGTAATACATACAATGAGGAGTTTAAGATAAGTTTTAAGAATTTTATAAACAAAAATCATTTAATAAACAATTAAATAAATCAGATATCGAGCAAATGTCTTAATAAAAATCTGAGGCAAGATTTTTATTTTCTTACAAAATAATTAATAATTTCTTTACAAAATAATTTTTTTTCAACATTTTCCTTCATTATAATGTTTTTCATTTCACATTTCCATGGCACAATAATTGAGAAATTGAAACTTTCTAAGAAATTAGCTTGGAAAACTTTCATGAAAGATTTTTTTTTTTTATATGAATAACATTCTGACCTACAAATGCGGATATTTACAAATAGTTTTTGAACAACTTTCTATATGTTTATGGTTGATGAAAAATATCTTTAACAACTTTCTGAACTAAAGGCATGAATTTTTTATGAATATGTTTTAAACAATTAAAGCAGGCGTGGATTTTTTAAAGAATCTTTTTTGGAGAGCAATAAGAGGTGTGATTTTTTCTGAGAATACATTTTTTAACATATTAAGAGGCGTGGAGTTTTTAAAGAATATTTTTTGAGGCATGAATTTGTAGAAGAACAACTGTACAATTATAAGAGTCGTGGATTTTCATTATTTACAGAATATTTTTTCAAGGACTATACAAGGGATGGATTTTTTAAAGAATATTTTTCAACGACCAACAGAGGCGGGTTTTTATACCCTCCACCATAGTATGGAGGGAATATTAATTTTGTCATTCCGTTTGTAACTCATCGAAATATTCATTTCGGACCATTTTGGGATAACAGCCCGGATTTGCGTCGAACTGGGCAAGGCTTCGGTCTCGAGACTGAGTGGAGGTTTTCCGTACCGCGGCTGTCGGGTGCCCCTGGATCTGTCGATCAAGTATGGCAGTTGGTGTGCCCCCTGGGGAGCTTCGCGGGGGTTGTTATTTCGCCCTTCCCCAAGGGGGAGAGTGTGCCTTCTGCATGCTCTCCGATTGGTACAGCACTTCGGTGCTGGTGCGCTGGTGGGCGCATTTCCGCCTGTGGCTCAGCCACTAAGAGGTAGGCCAATAGGCAGGAATTCACATAAAGCTCTTCAAGATACTGTCCCTATAAAGTATATATATTCTTCATCAGGGTAAAATTCTAAGATGATCTAGCCATGTCCGTCCGTCCGTCTGTTGTAATCTTCTGAAGGAATTGAAATAGGATGCTGCAATTTTGCATAGGTTTGTCTTTTGTCTCCAGGCACTTCAAGGTCGAAGATTGGATATATCGGTCCACGTTTAGGCATAGCTCCCATATAACAGTACCCGCGTTTCAACCGAATACGCTGAAATTTGGTACATTGGGTTCTTATTGGGTAATAAATGTCTCCACAAAAATTATAAATATAGGTCCACTTTTTCTGGAAGCCCCCATATAACGGTACCTCTAATTTAGGAAGTACCGTACCGGGGGCTTCCAGAAAAAGTGGATCGTATTTTCCCACCGAATTGGCTGTAATTTAGTATTTTGAGTTATTAATAGGTAACAAATCTCTCCACAAAAAATTATAAATATAGGTCCATTTTTACGGATATCCCCAATATAAGTGTACCCCCCAATTTTCGGTATTTTGGAGTTCTTGAGCGCGCTTTTCAACCGAATTTGCTGCAATTTGGTATTTTATAGTCGTATATGGTAACAAATCTCTCTACCAAAAATTATTAATATTCGCCTCCCTTTTTGGGGTTGTCCCCATATAACCCCCTTTTATATTAAAATAGTTATCTGATTTGTTCCGCGTTTTGAGTTTGGTTCTAAGACTCTGTTGTTATCATTTCACCTGCGGAGGATAGCGAGATAAAAAATTAGAACGTAAGGTTCGATAATGCACTATAGCCGCATTAATACCTAGCTCCTGTGTGGAGGTTCCATCCCCATCTTCGAATTTGAACTAAGTTTGGAAGAAATAATAAGATGGACAAAGTTTGAATGAAATCTAAATTTTCTGAAACGGATTTGGTCCAAAGAAACATGGGGTCTAGAACCAATATTTCGATGAGACACATTTTCACGGTGTTAAAGTGTATACACCATCATTAGTCATAAGTCTGAGGGTATAATTATCTATTAACAATTTCTGAAATTTGTATTATGGTTTACATAATCCGTTTTTAGAAATGTTCACTCTTATATCACTTAAAGTCCTCTATAAAATAGCAACCCTATTACGAGAATCAGATCGTCTTCTCCATATTTTCCACATTCTTATGCCACTGTGTGCTCCAACCATCACCTATCTCATAATTATGACCCATTAAATCTTCCCCCCAAATTACATATTCCAATTTCCAACTTTACCTGGAACGGATTTCTCTTATTAAAAAACCCCACGGAAAAAAGTCAATAGCTCACTTTTGCCTTAACAATTCAAATCAAATATCGAAAATCAGAAAATAATAAATATTTATTAACAAACAAAAAATTAACACTCACACCACCCCCTGAGGCCCATTCAAAATAATTTACTTAAATAATTTACAATTAAGTTCACACGATGATAAATAACTAAGGAATAGAGAAAAAAAGAGGAAACCTAATCAAACAGCTAACCATCTGAAAAATTAAATTAGAAAGAAAGCCAGCTAACACATCCGCCGACAATGAACCAACGAATGAACCATCGAACGTACCCAACATACCATTCAGTAATCAAATCTCAATACCACTTGAGAACAAGCTTATAATAACAGTTGTTCTTAAGCTTTTTTTTAGTAATATTGAAAAAAATGTTGTTAAAATGTGAATTCACAAACAGTTTTCAACTATGCTTGAGAAACTATTGTTGTACACAAATGTTTCTCAAGTGTTGTTAAAGAAATCTGACTATTGAGAAAAAATTATTATTCTCAATAGTTTTTTAAATGTGAATTCACAAGCAATTCTCAACTATGCTTGAGAAACTATTGTTGTACACAATTGTTTCTCAAGTATAATTCAATCTGACGATTGAGAAAACCTTCTTATTCTCAATAGTTTTTTAATCGACGCTGTCGTCGTTTGCCCACGCGTCAGCTATAAACTGGTACCGTTAGTTATTTTCATGGAATTTGTGTTGTTTTGTTTTGTCTGTAAATTAATTGCAAAGTTTGTTAAGCGAGCGGACGGACGTGCATTTTCATGGAGTGATAAAAAGAAAAGTGTTAGAAATCTGTGCACAACAATGGCAATAAAAAGTAAGTAAAAAATTAAAAAAATACAAAATTTAAATACAATGTTATTAATATTTTTAATATTTATAGGTGCAGCATTGTCTATTGGGATCACTGAAGACCTATTTATAAAGGACAACCGCAAATTTTTTTTTCAATTTGCCAAAAATCGGGGCAAGCTTCGAAATATTTATAAATTAAAAAAAAAAATCCAAATGAAATATGAAACTATTTTTTTACTATATTAACTATAATTTCTTTTTACTATAATTTTAACTTTAATCTGTGCAAATAAAATTTGAATTAACACATGAATAATGAATTGCATTATTATTATCAAGCTTATAAAAATATTGAGATGAGTAAGATAATATACACACTAGTTAAGATAATATTACATTTGTAAGCTTATTCTACAATTGAAAAAATAAGCTTTAAGATAATATTACATTTGTAAGCTTATTCTACAATTGCAAGAATAAGCTTTTAGTAATATTACACAAGTAATTGTATCATAAGGGTTCCGTTTTGATTTTTCTACAATTATTAATAAACATTTCTCAAGATTTTCTCAAGACTTTTTCAAGCTTAATGCTTGTCTTGGTAAGCTTAATATAATATTATTCTCAATACTTTTGGTTTGTTGGGTAGGTGCTACACATGTACGAATGTATGTAAACATGCATTAGGTCAGTCAAATAGGTAGGTATGTTTGTTCAGATATTGGTATTGTTGTTAGCATTTCATAGATGTGTTTTTGGGAATGAATAATGTTTCGAATAACTCAGCAGGTTGTTAAGTGATAGAAAAGGGTGATCTGTCTTAGGGTGATATTTTTCTAAAAACAAAAACCGTGGGTTCTGTAATTTTTTTCTATAGTGTGTAAATTTGAAAACTAAGGTTTAGTTCTTAAAAAAAATTCAAGCCAAAAAATAATTTTAAAAAATCAATGCCTTTTATTAGCCTTCAAAATATATTCTATAAAAACTCACGCCTTTATTTATTAACCAGTAAGGAAAGTAGTTAAGTCGGTCCATTAAAAACAATTGGTCCTTATAGATACTTGTCTGCAACCTATGCTAAATTTCAATGGGACAAATTTGGGTAAATCGATTTATAGCACACTTGATACTATTCGATAATATCAATCAGACACTCGTTCGAAATATATATGTAAGCTATATCTGCATCTGCACTCATTACAAAAAAAAAGCGCAATCATTCTAGTCTCAATTGAATACGTTGAGCAAAATTTCGTGTCAATCGGAGAAGTTCGGTGCACATTTACCTAAAATCGGAAGAAAATATATATGTGGCAGGTATATCTAAATCTGATTTTCACGACGCTATATATAAATATTAACCGAACTTAAGCTATATATAAATATTAACCATTTTACGAAACTTAACGCACATCATTATAGACCAAATTCAGTGCGCTGTCCCAAATTTAGTGCAAATCGCAAGATATATACGGACTTTGGTACACCAATTACCTTAAATCGGACGGAAATATATATGGGAGCTATATCTAAATCTGAACCCATTTTCACGAAACTTAACACACATTATTCTAGACCCAATTCAGCGCGCTGTGCTAAATTTCGTGCAAATCGAAAGATATATAGGGTCTTGGGTGCACAATTTACATTAAATCGGACGAAAATATATATGGGAGCTATATCTAAATCTGAACCGATTTTCACGAAACTTCACACACATCATTCTAGATCCAATTCAGTACGCTATGCCAAATTTCGTGCAAATCGAACGGCATATATGGACTTTGGCACACCATTTATCTTAAATCGGACGAAAATATATATTGGAGCTATATCTAAATCTGAACCGATTTCAACGAAACTTAGCACACATCATTCTAGGCTTAATTTAGTACGCTGTGCCAATTTTCGCGCAAATCCCAAGATATATAGGGACATTGGTACACCATTTACCTTAAATCGGAACAAAGTATATATGGGAGCTATATATAAATATTAACCGATTTCAAGAAACTTAGTGCACATCATTCTGGACCCAATTCAGTACGCTGTGCCAAATTTCGTACAAATCGAAAGATATATAGGGTCTTGGGTGCACCACTTACATTAAATGGGACGAAAATATTATGGGAGCTATATCTAAATCTGGACCGAATTTCACGAAACTTAACAAACATCATTCTAGACCTAATTCAGTACGCTTTGCCAAATTTCGTGCAAATCGGAAGATATATAGGGATTTTAGTGCACCATTTTGCTTTAAATCGGCCGAAAATTTACGTTAAATGGGAAGAAAATATATATGGGAGCTATATCTAAATCTGGACCGATTATCACACATCATTCTAGGCTTAGTTTAGTACGCTGTGCCAAATTTCGCGCAAATCGAAAAATATATAGGGACGTTGGTACACCATTTACCTTAAATCGGACGAAAATATGTATGGGAGCTATATCTAAATCTGAACCGATTTTTTTCAATTTCAATAGGGTTCGTCCTTGGGCCAAATGAATGAGCTGTGCCAAATTTCATCCAATTCGAATAATAAATTCGACCTGTTCTTTGTTTACAATTTAAAATGGACAGGCAGGTGGACGGACGGACATGCATAAATCGACTCAGAAAGTGATTCTATGCATATTCTCAAAAGGAACCATGGGTCTATCTCGACTCCTTTTGCCTGTTACAAACATATGCACAAAGACTTAATACGCTATACCGCAGTGTGGTGAAGGGTATAACATTTATAGGGTTCAAAAAATTTTCTATAAAAATCCACGTCTTTAATAGGGTTCAAAAAAGTTTCTATAAAAATCAATGCCATTAATAGGGTTCAAAAAATTTTCTATAAAAATCCACGCCAAGCCTTTCAAAGGTCCTCAAAATATTCTCTATAAAAATCCACGCCAAGCCTTTTAAAGGTCCTCAAAATATTCTCTATAAAAATTCACGCCAAGCCTTTTAAAGGTCCTCAAAATATTCTTTAAAAAATCTACGCCTCTTATAGTCCCTGAAAAAATATTCTTTAAAAAATCCAAGCCTCTTATAGTCCCTGAAAAAATATTCTTTAAAAAATCCAAGCCTCTTATAGTCCCTGAAAAAATATTCTTTAAAATTCGACGTCTTTTTAGAACCTTCAAAAAAATATTCTTTAAAAATCCACGCATCTTATAGTCCTTTGGAAAAATGTTCTTTTAAAAATCCACGCCTCTTATAGTCGTTTGGAAAAATAATCTTTAAAAAATCCAAGCCTCTTATAGTCCTTTGGAAAAATATTCTTTAAAAATCCACGCATCTTATAGTCCTTTGGAAAAATGTTCTTTTAAAAATCCACGCCTCTTATAGTCGTTTGGAAAAATATTCTTTAAAAAATCCATGCCTCATTTAGGCTCTGAATAAATATTCTTTAAAAAATCCACGACTCTTTAATAGACCCTTAAAAAATATTCTTAAAAAAATCCACGCCTCTTATAGTCCTTTGAAAAAATATTCTTAAAAAAATCCACGCCTCTTATAGTCCTTTGGAAAAATATTCTTTTAAAAATCCACGCCTCAATTAGTCCCTGAAAAAAATATCCACGCCTCTAATAGTCCATTGGAAAAATATTCTTTAACAAATCCACGCCTCAATTAGTCCCTAAAAATATTTTTTAAAAAATCCACGCCTCTTATAGTCCTTTGGAAAAATATTCTTTAAAAAACCTTTGGGAAAATATTCTTTAAAAAACCTTTGGGAAAATATTCTTTAAAAAACCTTTGGGAAAATATTCTTTAAAAAATCCACGCCTCCTATAGTCCATTGGAAAAATATTCTTTAAAAAACCTTTGGAAAAATATTCTTTAAAACACCTTTGGAAAAATATTCTTTAAAAAATCCACGCCTCCTATAGTCCATTGGAAAAATATTCTTTAAAACACCTTTGGAAAAATATTCTTTAAAAAATCCACGCCTCTTATAGTCCTTTGGAAATATATTCTTTAAAAAATCCACGCCTATTTTAGTCCTCCAAATATAATCAAAACCCCTGGTAGCATACTTTTTCAACGCAGTGTTTATTCATTTGTGTGTGTGTTTCTTTTCTTTTATTTTGGACTTCCTTTTTTCAAAACAAAACAAAAAACACCGGTCTTTTGTTTTTGCCAATAACGCGGATAAAAACATGAGAGATCAAAACAATGCAAATCCGGAGATAAATATCAACTTAAGGGGCTCTCTCCCACCAAATTACATTCTCAGGAGAGTAATGTTCTGTTATAGAAAATAGACAACAACAAATATAAACTGGATTTGAAAACAACACGTGCTACCATGAGTTACAGCAATGTGAAACAAGTAGAAAATCCATGATCTCTGAAATAAAGCAATGTAAACAAAACTTAAAGAGGGGGACTATACAAATCCCCAATGTTGTTGGTGGAGCATTAACCCAACACAACAATAACACATGAACGATGACGATTGACCGACCGACCGGTTTAGTCGTATGTAAACAAACATACTGAACGGGTTGCATGCAGAAGATGAGCGCATGTTTGTCGGGCTTTGAATGTGAATTTAAATAACAAAAGGAAAAAAATTAATGAATTCTGTGAAGAGTTTTTTTTACCAAACAAAACAAAAAGAAAAAATACGAGTAATTGAAAGGAAAATTAAGTGAAAAAAGTATATTGTGAAGTATGAAATCAAGAGAAATAATGAAAATAAATTGAAAATTTATAAGAAAAAAAAAATCATAAGAATTCGATATCAATTTGTCGGTCGTTTGGATGATCGTTTATGATCTGTCGTCTTTCTTCCTGCCATCTTTGTTGTATAGAATTGTGAAGAAGGGCTGGCTGTCTGTCTGTCACTACAGCATCCGGCTGTTTACTTCGTGCGTTCGTTCGTCCGTACATGAAACGTTTTCCGGTAGTGTTGGCTGTTCATTTCGATTCGCAATGTTTTTCGTTTAACGGTTCCCGTTGTTGCGT
>NW_026882901.1:0-43945 GCF_032173495.1 Musca vetustissima
TCCTAACTTCAGTGCGTTGTGCAAAATTTATGTATATCAGGAAACTTAACAAAAGGTCTCAAAGAATTAGAAAATTTCAATAAAAAAAACTATTGAACACAATAATATAATTTTAAATCACATTTTTTACAAGGACATATGTTTTCTTTCTTTCAGGTTTGGATCGAACAGCTGAAGCCAAACTACAACCCAGTGAATATATTAATGAAACCCAAGTTTTACCCGATTTCCCTGGTATGTTGGAAAAACTTAAAGTTGATATGAAAGCAACATCCTCCTCTGCTCAAAGTCCAAATGCAAAATATCCCATTATAACATTCCTTGGTACTGGATCCTGCATACCTAACAAGACACGTAATGTTAGTTCCATACTGGTACAATCTCATGAAAATTGTTATGTCCTCTTGGATTGCGGTGAAGGCACCCTGGGTCAGATACAACGAATGTTTGGCATGACCAAAGAAAATTATTTATGTTTCACATTTACATGCCGATCATCATATTGGCTTAATTGGTTTGCTAACCGAACGCATAAAGTTATCAGGTGAATTGAAAGAGGATCTAAAGAAAGTTTTGGTAATGGCACCAAAACAAATTGAACCCTGGTTAAATTTCTATCAAAATTGTATAGACAATATAAAAGATGCTTATGAGCTGATTGGCAATGCTGATATGTTGGATGAGCCAATGAATCTGAAAGAAACGCATCAAGATTTGGGAATTGATGCTATACAAACCTGTATGGTCAAACATTGTCCACATTCATTTGGTGTTAAGCTAAGTATTACTCCCGTGGAAAATCCGGAGGAACCCATAACTGTGACCTATAGTGGTGATTCAATGCCCTGCAAAGATCTTGTCGATTTGGGTCTAAATTCTACAATACTCATACACGAAGCCACCATGGAAGATGATTTGGCCGATGAGGCAAAAATTAAAATGCACAGCACAATATCTCAAGCCATACAACAGGGCCAGGCAATGAATGCCAAACATATTATCCTAACACATTTCTCTCAACGTTATGCCAAGTTGCCACGTTTATCGGTGGATGAGAATAATACCTGTACAATGTCGAATGTTTCGATAGCCTTTGATAATATGCAAATATCATTGGATGATTTGCACAATTTCCATTTAATGTATCCGGTAATGCGTTCTCTGTTTGCCGAACATGCTGAGGAGTTGGAACAGAAGGCCTTAAAGCGTGAAATGAAATTGGAACGAAAAAGGAAATTAATGAGCACATAATTGTTGGTCGAATGTGTATTGGAAAGCTGATTGTTAGCGTAGTTAGTTTTTTGTGTGTATGGAATTGTTATAAATTCGCAGGCATTATGTTTTACTTTATTGACTGTAAGAATTGGAAAGATAAAAAAAATTATACAATAATAGTATATTTATTATTTTTTTAAATAAAGGAAACTTTGTGAAAAAAAGTTAAGAGATAAGAATAATCTATTTTTTTTAATATTGGAATATTATGTCTGTTTCAAAACCTGCAAGAATGTACAATTGTTTACTTCCTCAATGATATCTTAAAAATAGTAGAAATTGGTAGATTCTTACAGTACGGGAACAGACCAATTATGTTAAACCTTGATACCAAACGGGCAATGCAACCCGCTCCCCTTCAATTTTCATCCTTTATTTGGGTTATGATACCTTATTGTTATAGAACATACTTAATAACACTACTTTAACCTCTTACAATTTAATTTTATAAAAAAAACAACAAACAACACGGTTTTAATTAAACTCATATTAAATGTTATACTCTAAAATAGAACATAGTTAAAAATATGACGCTAAAAAACAACAAACTAAATTACATACATATAAATTAATATGTAAAACGAAAAAGATGAAAAACATGAGAAAAAGATCATAGCCAGGTCGCGGCATATAGCATAAAATTAATAAACAATTAAAATAATGTTTAAAACGTGATTGCCTCAAAGTGTTTTACAACAAATAATACAATGAGAAAAATCGAACAACAACAACAGCAGCAATAACAACTGCCACAGATATATTGATATGGAAATATGAAAAATAAACGCTTTAAACAATTGTTCAGTTACAACCACAAAAAAAAAACGACTAGTCTATAGGTAACTGCTACAAGATGATAAACATAGCTAACAACACTACTAGCAGCTATGACACTCTGACAAATAACAAGCTAATAATAAAATTTTTTTAGCCACTCATTTGTATGGCACAACTACAACTGACACCATCAAATGCAAGAAAAGACTCCAAGACGTCAGTGGAAGTTATGTTTTTTGCATTTGCTTTAAGAGTTCAAAACAATGCACAATTTGTTGTAAAGGGTGTGCATTTTTGGAATGTTATATTTTCTAAATATGTCATTACAACATTCATATGAACAAGAATATGTCTTCCAAATAAGACCTGCAATGTTAGTTTCATATTGGTAGAATATCAGGAAAATAGCGAACGACTTTGGAAAGTGATATAACAAATATGCATTTTTAGTGTCAATAAATGTATTTCTTCATTCAGCTGTGCAAAATTCATATTTTCGTAGAATATAAACATTATTATGTACTTTTTTTGTCAATTTAGCTGTGCTCAATTTGATTTTCTCTTTAAATTAGCTATTTTTTAACTGCTTTGCAAAATTCTATGGTATATTAACAATTTTTTAATTTACCTGTGCTGAATTTGCTACGTTTATACCCTTCACCACACTGTGGTACAGGGTATTATGTCTTTGTGCAAATCTTTGTAACTGGCAAAAAGAAACGAGATGGACACATGGTTCCTTTTGAGAATATGCATAGAATCACTTCTTAAGTCGTTTTTTGCATGTCCGTCTGTCCGTCCATGTATTTTTGTTAACGAAGTACAGGTCGCATTTGTGATCCGATTTGGATGAAATTTGGCACAGCTCACCGATTTTTTGTAAATGGTGCACCATATATCCCTATATATCCTTCGATTTGCACGAAATTTGGAATATCATTCTGAATTAAGTTTAGAATGACGTGTGTTAAATTTCCTGAAAATCGGTTCAGATTTAGATATAGCTCCCATATATATTTTCGTCCGGTTTTATTTAAATAGTGCGTCAAAGTCCCTAAAAACCTTCGATTTACTCGAAATTTGGCACAGCGTACTGAATTACGTCTAAAACGATATGTGTTAAATTTTGTGAAAATCGGTTCAGATTTAAATATAGCTCCCATATATATTTTCATTCGATTTTATGTAAATGGTGCACCAAAGTCCTTCGATTTCTACGAAATTTGGCATAGCATTCTAAATTAAGCCCAGAACGATGTGTGTTAAATTTCGTGAAAATCAGTTCAGATTTAGATATAGCTCCCATATATATTTTCGTCCGATTTTAGGTAAATAGTGCACCAAAGCCCCTATATATCCTTCGATTTCTACGAAATTTGGCATAGCATTCTAAATTAAGCCTAGAACGATGTGCTTTAAATTTCGTGAAAATCGGTTCAGATTTAGATATAGCTCCCATATATATTTTCGTCCGATTTTATGTAAATGGTGCACCAAAGTCCCTATATATTCTTCCATTTGCACGAAATTTGAATTTATAAGTAATGTCATGTACAGACGAGCGTTGTTCTCTCTCTCATTCGTTGTTCGACCCTTAATTATAAAGTAATTGTATGGGGAACTATACACAATTTTCTGAGCGAACACCGACTTTTATACATTGTTCAATTCGAATCACCCTCTGAATTACCAAGAAATATGTCCCATCGCTAACAATTGAGAGAATTTATCGAAAATAAATTAATTTTGACAGCTTGAAAATATTTATAAAATTTCCAAACTTTTTTAGTAAAATTGAAAATGATGAATGAAATGTAAAAAATTGTCTAGTTTTTATATACTATGCAGCAGGACAAGAAACAAATTTGGGGAAACTCAAAAAAAAAAAAAAAAAAAATTCTTCAAATTTTTATATTTTACATTTTAATTTAGAAAATATAAAAATGTATAAAAACAACAATATTTTCAGAAAAAATGGAAAACAAGAATTAAAAATAAATAGATATGTCTTCATACTATAGTCAGGAGAAAGAGAATTATTTTTTCTATTTAAATCCATATGTGATTCACGCAAATATGTTAGAAGAAACAAGAAACAAAAAGATTGAAATAAAAAACTCTGATGACATGAATTATGAATAGTGTTGTATGAACGGGTTAATTCAGGTACATAATTCTGAGAGCGAACTACGTTGTTCGAATGCCCGTCAGAACATGGCATAAATGAAGAACTCAAAATGTGGCCGAACATGTGACAAGTTTCGATTAAATCGGTTTAGATTTCGATATTTTGCAATAAATTTATTTACATAATTTTGTCCCATTGTAAGAAGCAACTCTATATCTGACCAAAATTTAGTATAGGTTGCAGAATGACATGTTTAATTTCATGTTAATGGTCCTTCAAAAATGCGACGTCTGTTAGGATCCCATCTGTTGAATATACCGAAAGTGGTGAAGGGTATCATATATTCGGCCCCGTCCGACTTTACTACTATTCTTACTGGTTTGGTTTTAATTTTGCACCTAATTTAGTTTTTCTTCAATTCATATTTGAAAATCAAATTTTTAAAGAATATTTCAGCTCTGAAAACGCCTATTTTTATATCATTCACCATAATGTGGAATGTTTATTAAATTTGTCATTCCGTTTGCAACACTTCGAAATATTCACTGGAGATCCACAAAGTATATTCTTGATTACAATAGAATTATGATAGAGATTGCAATATTTAAGACAGAGCTCTGAAAACACAGACATTGCTAATACTCCAAGGGTGTTTGGTATTGCAAATGGGATATATCGGTCCACGCTCCATATGTCAGTACCCTCAATATTCGGTATTTTGGGGATTTTGAACACGTTTTTCAACCGAATTGGCTGCAATTATTAATATTGACCCAAGTAGATATTTTGAGAATTTTGGATATAAATATTGATCCTCGTTTTATTATAGTCTCATATAACGGTAGTCCCACTATTAGATATTTTGAGAATTTCTTTCATCTTTTCCCACCTCTTTTTCGGTATGTTCAAGTTTCTATCATAACATGACTTTTCCCCTAGGAGCCTCCGATTATGAAATATGAAGCATTATACAGATTCAAGAGTAATCAGTATTCCAATTATATATTTTAGTAAATAGCTACATGTTCTACATTTAGTTCCATTCAGCACTTTTCGAACAAATAAGTACAATAAGTCTTGAAAATACTGCCTTCATATATCAATCGTACTTCCAATTTCACTAAATTCAGTACCACTTAGTTCCCAAAAGTACGAATTTCCTAAACTACCTCAATCCTACACTCCAGCAGTTATTCTACTTCCCAATTTCAAGATTTATCTGTTCATCTATATCCAACTTGTATCAACTTACTTTTCATACCCATAAGTATGAATTTCCAAGATTACCTGAATCCTACAACAGTAATTTTTATTCCAAATTTCAGGAATTCTGTTCTATCCGTTCACACAAAATCAAATTGTACCAAATTTGGTACAGTTTTCTTCACATAAGTACGAATTTTAAAAGCTACCCCCATATCTACATTCCAAGAGTGATCATAATTCCAGCTTTCTACGTTACCCAAATCCAAATTTTTCCAACTTTAGTGCATTTAGTACTATTCGTACAATTAAATTCCATAACTCAATCCTACACTTCAACAGTAATCTAAATTCCAAATCTCAGGATTCCAGCTCTATCCATTCGCCCAAATTCAAATTATACCAAATTTAGCACCATTTAGTATGTGTACTTTTCGTACACAATGCATGCTTAATACAAAGGGTACCATATTTAATACATTTCAGTACTTTTGGTACCCTTCTAGTTCAAATTCCTTTTATATTAGGTTGGGGAAAAGATATCCATTATATCCAGATGGCTGTACTGATAGATTTCTCGTAAAGTATCGATCAAACAATTTCAGATTTATGCTCGTTGGAAGGTTGACATTTCGCATTCAGTTGTGAGTTACAGAGTGTTAAAAATGGAAGTGAACAAAGAGAAAAGTCGGTACATTTTACAGTTTTTCTTTGACATAGGCGAAAATATCGATAAAAACGAAGAAGTGATCGAAGTTGACCAGCATGCTAGCAGTCGTAACATCGCCCAGGAGCTAAAAATCGACCATAAAACATTTTTTAAACCATTTACAATTGACCTGATTTGTCCACCAGGACAACGCCACATAGGCCACATGCATTTACAGTGACTCGCCAGAAACTTCGGGAGCTTGGTTGGGAAGTTTTTATGCATCCACCATACATTCCGGCCTTGGAACCAAGCGAATTCTTGCATTGCAAAATTACCTTAATGATAAAAAATTAGCATCTAGGGAGGATTGTGAAAATCGACTACTAGAGTTTTTTGCAAAAAGAGAGCAGGACTTCTATGTGAGAGGCATTATGAAGTTACCTTTAAAATGGCAACAAATCATACTACAAAATGTTGCAAATAATGGATTTCTTTTTCCCCAACCTAATATATAAATATAATTACTTTTTGAATCCATTAATGCATGTCCGTCCATCTGTATGTCAATATTAAATTGTAAATAATACACATATAACATTTATGATCCCAATAAAATTAAATTTGGAGCAGTTCTTTTAATTGGCCAAAAGACTAACCCTACTGAAATTTGTGAAAATCGTCCGATTTTACAATATTATATCACAGTCGCAATGTTTGCCTCATGATATAACTCCGATTTTATATAAATGGTGTACGAAAGTCCATATAATTCTTTCGATTTACAAAATTGTACGTATCATATTAAATTGAGTCTTAAGTAATGTATGTTAGGCTTCGAAAAATCGAATCAGATTTTGATATAGCTTCCATTATATTTTCGTCCGATTTTATGTAAATGGTGACGGACGAATATTATTAAATTTTATTCTGATTGTAAACGGAATGACAAATGCATTTTTGAAATTTACAAATTGAATTGTATTCCAATTTATAGTATAAAATATTCATCGTTCGCAAACAAACACCCTTTTCTATGCACAGTAAATATCTCAGTACATTTAGCACAATTTTCACAGTTTAAATTTGATAACAACAATAATAACAAAAAAAAAAAAAAAAAAACAAATGTTACAACTACTACCGTCTAATAAGCTATACGACGACCAGTAACTCATACTATATTTAGTAGAACCCGACATCAACATACATTCGAACATACATAGATACATATGTATGTAGTTACTACCGGCGACGGACAAATGTATAGCAAGACATTCGTTTACATAAAAAAACCTAACGGCACTGGATGCCCTTTGTCTGTGATTTGATAGACAATGGAAATGCAACGTTAATATTCACAGGGCCCGCTTAGTGGTGAGTGGGTGTTTAGTTTGAGGGGGAACTATGGAAATATTTTGATGGAGGGAATGAATGAAGGGCCAACAATTCGATCATACTAAGACATTTTTAGGTATTGTGGCAATTCTTGTACTACTGCCAGTATTTCTATTGTTTTATTGTTATTACCAAGAAATTATTGTTTATTGCTGTTATTAACAAAAACAACAACAGCAACAAAAAATTCTACAAAGTGTATTTATTTGTATTTTTACAGCAACTGCAATAGATTTTCTTTGGCGATGCCATGCAATGATGATGTCAAGTTTGCAAAACAATGGAAACCGCCGGTGATGGTGATGACGACGATGTTGATTGCATTGTCGTTCATTTGCTTCGTTTCCATTTCCATTTTGGAGGCACAACTTTACCCGGAATGAAGTTTAGACTCCGCGTCGTGGGATGGACGAGGAGGTGGAGTTGTTGATAATAAAACTATCATAATGATCTTACAAAATATCTTAAGTCCATAGGCAATACCCACTTTTTTGGTCAAGGTCAGTTTTGTTTTTCGAAATAAATGAATGAACAGAAGACCCCAACCAGAAATCACGGTTGAATGAATGTTGGCCATTATTACAAATAATAAAAATAATAATTGCTTATGATTAGTTTGTTTGATATTGAAGACAATAAATTAATATATACCCTATAGTAGTTAATTTTTGAATCAAGGAAGAATTTTGTAATATTCTAAACTAGAAGCAAATTCTATGTTTCAAATAGGCAGTCTTGTTAGAAATAAAAAGGCTTTCTGTATGACTAAAATTGGATGGTGTCAGATAAATCTCATAATGTTTAACGCGACATTTTTCCCGAAATATAACATTTACTAAAGCTAAATTCTTACAATCAGGAAATGAATTTGTCTGAGGAGCCACACTCCCTAGAATTGACCAAGCATTATAATCAAGCCAGCTTATTACGTAGATTTGTGCGATTATACAGGACAACTGAACCTGTTTTAATAATAATCGATAACGCATGATTCAAGGACAAAATTATATATGTAAGGTGGGTCATCTAAGTTGGATAATAATTCCGATCTTTATAAAAATACATCAACAGCCAGACATACATGCCTAAATCTACTCAAAATGTGATTAAAAGTATTTCCTCGAAATAAATTATTGGTCCATCTTCTTTCCCGAAGCATGAAAGTTAAAAATGCTCAAAAAATTAGGCTTCAACAAGTTATTCCAAGAGTTATCAACAAATTATTGTTCTTCGAATATGTTAGGAAGGAAGAGATTTGCTAAGGATATAAATTTCACGATTCAATAATTTTTCGAGAGATTTAAGAAGGACACCTTTCATACCCGATAGCATAAGCTGGGCATTAATAGTCTGATCACGAAATAACTTACTTACTTAGCTGGCTTGTTACAGAACAGTTGTTCCATAAGCCAAGCTTAAAAAAGATTTCCAAGCGCGTCGGTCTTGTGCGCAAATCCACCAATTTGGAAGACCACGTTCCAGGATGTTGTTTTTTACTTGGTCTTTCCATCTAATCAATACGACTGACTATGTCGATGTCCGCTCGTGGTTCATTCGACGCCGATATACACCGTTGACGCAGATCGGCCCGTAGATCTTTCGGAGAATTTTTCTTTCAAACACCCCAAGAGCTACCTCATCTGCTTGCGCAAGTACCCATGCTTCTGATCCATATAATAGCACGGGTAGTATCAGCGTCTAGTAAAGTGGAGTTTGTTCTTGTTTCTAAACTGCTTACTTAGACCATAGTAGCATCTGTTGGCCATCACAAAACTTCTGCGAATTTCAAAACTGATGTCATTCGTTTTATTTATGGCGGTACCAAGGTATATAAAGTCTTTAACTACCTCGAAGCTGTAGTTCTCAAGTTCCACAGTTGGTCCGAGTCTACTGGACGCCTTGCCCGAGTCTACTGGACGCCTTGCCCGTGATACCATCAACTTGGCCTTCTCGCCGTATACTGCCAGACCCACTTTGGCAGACTCCTTTTCAATTCGTTCAAAGGTGGCTGTTACCGCTCGCAATGTTCGACCCATTATATCGATGTCATCGGCGTAGGCGAGTAGCATGTGTTGTTTGGTGTACAGATTGCCATTTCTGTTTACCTTTGCGTCTCGTATGACCTTCTCCAGCAGGATGTTAAAAAGATCACACGATAAACTGTCACCTTGTCTGAATCCTCGTTCGGTGTTGAAGGGCTCCGATAGGTCCTTCCCTACATTAACTGCTGACCTTGTGCCAATTAAAGTTATACTGCATTGCCGTATTTGTTGTTCTGCTGCTTTGTTGTTCTTGAGCCGATTAATTGCTTTTATGACCTCATCTTGACAAGGTGGTATACACCCTATACCGTCATATCTTATTTGTTCTGGGGTATCTTCTTCACCGGTACTATTTGATACAAGAAGCTTTGCAAAATGCTCCCACCAGATCCTGAACACGCTGTCTGCATCTGTCACCAGGTTTCCTTCTCCATCCCTACTGGAGGATGAGCCTGCACCAAAGCCGACGGTTTGGTGTTTTACTCGTTGGTAAAATTTCTGGACTTCATTCTGACTCCTATATATCTCGATTTGATCCCGCTCACGTTTTTCTTGTTCATTTTTCTGAAAATATGTTTCTCCTCTCTCCTTTTCTCCCGATAATTTTCCGTTGCATAACGTGTTGCTACTGTCTGCAGGGTTGTCCTATATGCTGCATTTTTCATATCATTAGCATTACAATACTTCTCATCGTACCACGGGTTTCATGATGGTGGTCTTTGGTTACCAAGTGTTGCTTTTGCTGCAGTTTGTAGGAAGTGGGCAAATCTTTGTCATTGTGCTCCTATATTATTATCGGGACAAGGAGTGCTTTCGTCAAGCAGTTGGGTGGAGAAGGCTTCTGCTATCTGTTGTGTTTGCAGCTTTTCGACGTCGAGTTTCCGTGTTACATTAAATCGCACCTTTGCTGCTACATTAAGACGAGTGCGAACATTGGCTGTTACAAGGTAGTGGTCCGAATCGATATTCGCTCCTCGGATCGGTCGATTTTTGCATTAAAATCTCTTGCAGAATTTGAATGTCATGTTCAGGGCAGCGGTCATATGATGTTTCTAGGCGCTCGTAAAATATGTATTTGGTCTGTTTGTCTTTATCTTCGGTCCATGGACGCAAATGAGACTGATGTAGAAGAACTTCGATTTTATACGGATTATAACAATTCCCTCATCTACTGGAGTGAATTTGGAGACGATGTCAAATTCATGTCTCGTTTCATGGCAGCTATAATACAGGGCGTAATCATCTGATTTACTTACGCCAGTCCCTTTCCGTCCCTTTCGCATTTCCTGTAAGGCAATAATATCGGCTTTGTACTTCTTGAGTACATCAGCCAAAGCGACATTAGGGGGTTTGGTTTTCTTTTTCGTTGCTTTTTCATAGTATTAATTTTTTTTCGGGTGTGGGCAACCGACGCCTCAACCCATCTTTTTTATAGTTCTTATGGGTGAACTCGCGGCACGTATCAGCTCACTATTTCAACGGGTGATCAAAATAGTTAACCCAGGTGACACCGCAGGGAGGTCAGTGTTGACAATAGCGATGAAAGAGGGACCAAGATAAGCCTGGGCTTCTCCACGTTAAAGCCAATCAGAGCCGTTGCTTGGTAGCTAAGGTTTTTGTTTAATCCCGGTTTGTCGATTTGGGGTGGATTTTCAAATAATTCGTACGCTTATCACGTGAACTACTCGAAATATTCATTTCGCTGTGGTACAGGGTATTATGACTTTGTGCATATGTATGTAACAGCCAAAAGGAAACGAGATAGACACATGGTTCCTTTTGAGAATATGCATAGAATCACTTTCTGAGTCGATTTACGCATGTCCGTCTGTCCGGGGTCACTTACTTGGCCCAAGGACGAACCCTATTGAAATTGGGAAAAATCGGTTCAGATTTAGATATAGCTCCAATATATATTTTCGTCCGATTTAATGTAAATGGTGCACGAAAGTCCCTATATATTTCTCGATTTGCACGAAATTTGGCACAGCGTAATGAATTAGGTCTAGAATGATGTGTGTTGAGTTTCCTGAAAATCGGTTCAGATTTAGATACAGCTCCCATATATATTTTCGTCCGATTTAATGTAAATGGTGCACCAAAGTCCCTATATATCTTTCGATTTGCACGAAATTTGGCACACCTTAATGAATTAGGTCTAGAATGATGTGCGTTAAGTTTCCTGAAAATCGGCTCAGATTTAGATATAGCTCCCATATATATTTTCGACCGATTTAATGTAAATGGTCCACCAAAGCCCCTATATATCTCTCGATTTGCACGAAAATTGGCACAGCGTAATGAATTAGGCTTAGAATGATGTGTGTCTAGTTTCCTGAAAATCGGTCCAGATTTAGATATAGCTCCCATATATATTTTCGTCAGATTTAAGGTAAACGGTGTACCAAAGTTCCTATATATTTTTCGATTTGCACGAAATTTTGCACAGCGTAATGAATAATGTCTAGAATGATGTGTGCAAAGTTTCGTGAAAGTCGGTTCAGATTTAGATATAGCTCCCAAATATATTTTCTTCTGATTTAAGGTAAATGGTGTACCAAAGTCCCTATGTATCTTTCGATTTGCACGAAATTTGGTACAGCGTACTAAATTAAGTCTAGAGTGATGTGTGCAAAGTTTCGTGAAAATCGGTTCAAATTTAGATATAGCTCCCATATATAGCTTCGCCCGATTTTAGGTAAATAGTCCACTAAAGTCCCTGGAAATCTTTTGATTTGCACGAATTTTGGTATAGCGTACTGAATTAAGTCTTGAATGATGTGACAATCGGTTCAGATTTAGATATAGCTCCCATATATATATTCGTCCGATTTAAGGTAATTGGTGCACCAAAGACCCTTTATATCTTTCGATTTGCACGAAATTTGGGTACTGAATTAAGTCTAGAATGATGTTGCTAAGCTTCCTGAAAAGATCCATAGCTAGGCCGATTGACACAACGTACTGAAGTAATATAAATTAGTATCTGGCAAGTTTCACAGAAATCGGTTCAGATATAGATATATATCAAAATCGCGTCGTCTGTTAGGATACATATCAAGAATATACCCAAAGTGGGGAAGGGTATCTTATAGTCGGCCCAGTCCGACTTTACTACTTTCCTTACTGGTTTTGATATGGAATCCAAAAAACAACAACATTATACTCAAGATTAGGTTCAAGATTTTCATGTTGAGGAATGTGTCACAGTGTTGTTAGGACAATTTTATGGTGGAGGTATCAGAGGAAGTGGTGGTGGAGGTATCAGAGGAAGTTCAAAGAATATGAACTCAACTAAGTTTGAAAGAAATATTGCAATGTGCAAAGTTTGGTTTAAATCGGTTACACCATTCGAGAGTTAATTTCAAAAGTGAATATTGAGAGATCTTTCTAAATAACACTACTATTTGAAATAGTTTTTGAGAAAAAAATCATGGCCACATAATCCCCTGGTGATTATAATTGAGATTTCTAAAATAGGGTCTCGTCATATTCATCACAAACCTCTATTCTGTATTTCTTCCTGACTTGGAAACTAGCATTGCGATAAAATAAATTATTTAAAATATTGCATTGAATTGGTATTGTTGCATGAAACATAAAACCAATTAAGATTAATTGAATTGATGTTGACGGACTTGAAGTTCTCTGCATTCAATAAAATAGTGATAATAATAATAAATAAAAATCGTGATTTATTTTATTTAAATTCAAAATCAAACAACAGCAGATGTTTATGTTAACAAAAATCGAACAGCAAATAGTTTCATAATTAAGTAATCGATTGCAATAGAATTTCAGTTAATAACAAATTGGATATTATTGTAGTTTTCTCTCTTTCATTCTGGGCAAAAAAAAAAAATCACTAAAAATGCTGTAATAATAATTAAAATATTATATAATACTAATCATGACTTTCGTTTTTTGATAACGTTAATAAACTCATGGCGGCGTTATTTTCGTTTTTTTTTTATATTTTTTTTTCTATGATTGTCATATCTAGTTCATGTGTATCGGACGGCTAAATATAGCTCCAGTCAGTCAGCCAAGCAGCAGTAGTTTACATTTTCAAAAAGGGGAAGCAGAGACTTTGCCGCCAATCTCATCATTTGAATAGCGGTTGGGCACTAACAATTTAACGGAACTTTTACTGTAGGCTTTGCTGATATTAAATTACAAACCTATTTCCAACCACATGTACGCACCACTTGCCGTTTTTTGCTGTCTTCTTTGAAAATGTGATATACACCGAGGCTATTGGGTAATTTGTCGGAGTTCGTTTGCCATGTGTTACCCTTTTGGGGTTTGGGTTTGATTTGAAAACTATGCATTAAATATGTGGTTTGATTGATTATGATATTAATTTGTTGTTTTTTGCTCTAGTCTAAATGTGTATTTACGCAATTGTTTGATTGCTGTGTGGTTTAGCGCACTCCGCACTTGGTTGTGATGATTATTGGTTAGTGCAAAACAAAAGACTTAAGACACAAGCGCAATGCACAAAACAAACAAACGTTTTCAAACATAAATATAAAATTACATATTTTATGTCTATCATATTCATTTTGAAAGAGTTCTGATTTTGTATTGCAGATATTTTGGTTGCATATTTTTGGTATTAAATTTATATGTAACCTATCATCATGTATACCTTGCTCACATTGGCTACATTTTAATCACGTTTCAAGTTCAAGTTTATGAACTTACACTGAAACGTTGATTGTTTTCTTTCAGAGGCAAATTACAATTTAATCCAGTTTCAATTGATTGTCAATAGTTAAATATCATATCTATAAATTTAATATTGTAATTACACGTCAATTGGTACTAAATATAATTACCGTTGATTAATTCTATTCTTGAATATTTTGTAATTTTGCACCATATGTGTCGAACGTATTTATGGAATGTTATTAATTAAGCAATTTATTCTATTGCATATGGAGGGCCATTGTTCATGGACCAAATAATTATCTCCATAACAAGAATCAAGGTGCATAGTAACCTTTCAAGAACTTTTATTTCAAAATAAAAGCTAACTAAAATAAAAGAAGTAAAATTGTGTTATGTTCGGATGGGCTGAATTTTTTTATGGGGTCTATATCCAAAAAACGGCCGATATTAGAAAACCAATTGGAAACCCATATTAAAAATTGTATAAATGTTTTGATTTTCTACCGAATGAGAAGTCGAAATTTAAAATTACAGTCAATTACAGGGTGAGATAAAAAACTGGAACAAAGTCAAGCCCCATAATTTTTACACTTTTTTTTAAATTTTTTTGAATGAAAGCAAAAATGTCGGAAGTAGCGTCAAATTTTAGAATAAGTTTAAATTTGTTCGAATTTGTCACCTTTGGCGAATTATGGTCTTCAGACGGCTAATGGAACCATCACACGCTGCCCGATTGTTGCTCTGCGGTATTTTGGCCCATTCCCGGCAAAGCGCTTGCTTGTGGAGATCGACACTTTGGTATTTTTTAGTGCCAACCTTGCTTCCCAAAATACTCCAGACACAATAGTCCAATGGATTGCTATCAGGCGACGTTGGTGACCATTGTGTGCTGGAAATGAAGCGAGGAACCTCATTTTGTAACCATTCTTGGGTGGCGCGTCCACCATCGCACTCAGGATGGTCCTGTTGGAATGTCCAAGGTCTGTGGCCAAAATGTTTGCGTGCCCAAGGCTTTAATACACCCTCCAGAATATTTTCGCGATAATATTCAGCATTTATTCTGATGATATTCGATGTTTACGAGCGAAGAGCTACCATCGGCTGTTATGGCGGCCTATACCATCACCATGGCCGGCGATTGAGTTTTGGTGGCCAACCGAAACACGATCAGTTTGTTTGTTTACAAACTGCTGGACAACAAATGTTTTCTCATCGAAGAAAACCAAATTCGGCAGTTCACCACTTTCGGCCATGCTCTTTAGCTCTTTTCAGACTATTTTATTTCTGTTCCATCTGCATAATTCTTACCAAAATGCTTTTGTACGGACAGTTGCAGTTTTTTCATCTCACCCTGTACATATTGAAAAACTTCACTAAATTCCGAAATTTGGAAGTTACCTTACAAAATTCACCAATATATGTGTTCGGTACAAAGATTTGCTACCCAATAAGAACTCTAATATAATATCTACCTGTTTTTTTCCAATCACCCAAGGACGTACCCTATTGAAATTGGAGAAACCCCTTTTCAGGTTTATATATTGCTGCAATATATATTTTCGTCCAATTTTATGTTAATGGTGCACCAAACAATATTTGTATTTTGATATAGCTCCCATATATATTTTTTCACCCGATTTTTGGTGAAGGGTGCACCATTTACTAATGTTGGTCCAATTGACAGGCAATTTTGCAAAACGTATCGAACTGAGACTAGAATAACGTTATTGCGATTTGTTGTTTGAAATTGGTGCAGATATTCCATATATATTTCGAACGGCAAACAGTTCGATATATATGGAACGGTATGTTGGTATACAATAAAAGAAGCTGAATTTTAGTATGTCAGGTGGGTATCTTATAAAGTTCTCCTGGTAAAAATTGTCGGTAAAAGTTTACTTTTTTTGTATTTTCCCATGTAACTATCTCTTTCATTGTTCATTACATCGGATGTCGCGGAGGGTTATTAGATATTCTTGGAAAACATGGATGGCAAAGGTCCATTTATTTGTTAATTTTGATCACGTTTTCCATTAGAATGGGTTATAATTTGATATTAGAGATTCTAATTGGCACATGTTTTAGGGTAGCGGTTTGGAAACTATCCTCCTATTTTTTGAAGGTTTTAGTCACATTTTCCATTTTTGGGGCTGAAATTTGGCATTCCGGGATATTGATATGTATAACAACATTTATACGGAATATTGACTATATAGGTCGGGGTTTTTATGAAAGTCCCGTCCAATTTTCGTCATATATAAATTGTTCATTGAATTTTTCCATCAAAGTGGCTATAATTTGACATATCGGATTCCTAGTGAATTAAAAACTTATTTTGTAATACGAATGTCCGGTTTAATTATACCCTACACAATTATGTTGTATGGGTGTAATAGCTTTGTGTGGCCCCAGAAGCTGTTAACGCCGCAAAATATTGATCATAGACCCACTTTATAGTATACCGATCGTAATATCTCGATATAGAGGGCAGAAATATCGCGATGGCCGTTATGATACATTAAGTTCCGCTTAATGGAGGATCCATAATAATCAGAAGATAGTTAGGGGATGAAATGACCCGAAATTTTTGTGTGTCTCTTTTTCTGGTCACTCTAAGGCCACAATTATAAGCCAGAAATATCGCGATGGCCGTTATGATACATTAAGTTCCGCTTAATGAAGGTTCGATAATGATCAGAAGATAGTTAGGGGCTGAAATGACCCGAAAATTTTTTTGTGTCTCTTTTTCTGGTCACTCTAAGGCCACAATTATAAGTCGGACATTAAAACACAACGCACTGGGGAGGGAAGCTGACCAACTAACATATAATCTGTAAAGAGGGTGCAAATATCGCGAAAGAAAGTTAGAGATCCGTGGTAGTTATGTAGGGTATAATATGGTCGGCTCGTCCGACTATTCTGCTCTGCTCGTTATGTTTAAGTTCCTATCCCAGTTTTCCAAACTGGTTGTCTGTAATTTGGTACATTATTTTTTCAGAACATGAACAATCTACTACCACATAATGCATATAGAGGTCTCGCCGATTTAAATCATTTTGAAGTCACTTTATGTTGGAGAGTATGAAATGTTCGTCCCGGCCGAACTTAACGATTCAGATTTTTAAATCTCGATATTTATACCATCCACTATCAGGTGGGGTGTATATTAAATTTATTATTCTGTTTCAACCAACTTAGCTATAATTTGGTATCTATTATTCTCCTTCTTCACATTCTTCATATCAAAAATTTCAATACATATTGCTTAACTTCGAAGGATATTTGGGTATGTTTTTAATGGAATTCCCTGTAATTAGTTATTTATTATTACTTTGAAGTCATATTGGGTATCACATATTCCTACCAAAAATGATCAATATTGGCCCACTTTTTAGTATGGGCCCATGAAGTATCCCAAACATTCAGTATTTTTGGGATCTTGTGCATGTTTTTTAACCGAATTGGCTCAAATTTCTCAGCGAGTCTCAAATCTACCTACCAAATATTCAACATGACAAAGTCCGCAATAAATAAACGTCCGGAATGTTAAATGTAAACGACTTGGAGGAACCTACTTGTTTTCTCTAACTAACGCCCATACAATAATATGTCGCATAACTACAACCCTCTTTCATTCCTTGGTATATCACAGTGGAAAACAATTATCACACAAAAGAACTTAAACAAACAAAAGACTTAAGACACAAACACAGCACAACAAGTAAACAATATTTCGAACAATATTCTCTCCAGAATGTACATGCTGTTATTTTACTTTTACCGACTATTTGTATACGATTTATAATAGATATGTATATATATTTAATTATTGTATATTTTTATTGAACATTTTTATTTAAAGCAAATTAACGAATTAATAGTAATTAATTATTACTTTATGAAATGTAATAAATAAAATTACAATATTAACACCAAAACAATTATTAAAATAATTGAAATTAGTTCAAGAACAACTAGAACACATTGTTAAACCATAAGAAGTTCTGTATTAAATTCAATATACCAAAGCTAATTGTAGCTTTGGTAAATAATTACAAATAAATACAGCAACAGGTGTTCCCTGTTCTGTATCTCAAACATGTGGTCTGATACTCTGATACTTTTCTACACATCTCATTCCAGTACATTTGACAATTTTGAATACCTCAATCGGCATCATTATTTGTTTCCTATATTGATAACATTAATTCAAAAAAAAAAAAAAAAAAAAAACAGTGAGCGGAGCAGTATAGTGGGACTGGGCCGACCATATGATACCCTACACAACTTCCACGATAATCTTTCTATGGTTCTGTATTCAGAGCTTGGACAATATTTCGCAATATTTGCACCCCTTGACAGATTCTCTTTACCGTGGGTTGTGTTGTGTTGCCGGGCTTTCAATTGTGGCATCAAAAAAAAAAAAAAAAAAAAAAAAGATATGTTTTCTGTCCACTTTATCCCAAAATTATTATCTGATCATGACCGAAAATTGTAGGCCATAACTAGAATCTCATGGAACATTTAAAAACGATCAACGCTATATTTTCGAGCAGCGCTATATTTTAAGTGTAACTCCCACATCTGAGTACATACGACAATATAATTGGTACCAATTTAAAGATCAACCACTCCTCTTGGATATACTATCAACATCTCGGGTCTATGTCCTTCAGGGGTAAATATTTATGCTACAGAATACAAATTTTGTCATTTTTCATTTTGACCCGCTAAATTGACCAATCTTTATCAAAACAGGCATGCTTATACTTTGGCCCGATCCCCTTCTTCGGGCGATGTTTGATCCATAATTGCGGCCTCTGGAGCGACCAGAAAATCTGACAAAAATAAAGGTTTTGGTCCATTTCATCCTCTAAATATTACCCGATCTTTACCAAAAACAATAGAGGTCTTCATTGGCCAGAACCCATCCTACATTCAGAATTTCGTGAAGATTGGTCCATATCTGTAGCCTGTATCGTGCTTACAAATTATAATGGACAGACCGAACATTGTATACCCTCCAGCACGTGGGTTGTATTCACAATTTCTTAAGTCGATCGGGACATTTGTTTGTGCCCCGAAAAAATAGCTTTCCAAATTACAGACACTATTAACCAAATAATATCCACTATCATGAAAATATTCGCTCAATAATTAATTAATACCAAAAAAGAAACGAAACGTTTATGTGGGGTTATATCAAAACATAGACCTATATTGATTAGATTAGTAAGAAGATGTGATAACTTCAAAAATCAAATTAAAGTAAATTTTGTTAAAAACGCGCTCAAAACCCCTAAAATATCGAATAATGGGGGTTATCATTTTATTGAGGCTACCAGGAAACATGTTACATTGCTTATAATTTGAGCTGGAGAGATTTTCTCCCCATAGAGAATCCAAAATATTAAATTGTTCTTAAATTAGTTGAAAAGCGTGCTCAAGCTCCCCAAAATATGGATCTTTGGGGTCTAACGTTATATAGGGTCTTCCCTAAAAGGAGATTTATTACCATACCATAACCAAAATAATAAATTACAACCTATTATATAGAAACATGTCCAAACCATTAATATATGGAATATTGTGGGGTACCGTTGTAAGGGGCGTACCCAATATTAATAATTTCAGGCAGATTGGATATACAAGGTGAATCCAAAATACAGTTAATTCTGTTGAAAAACGTGTGTGAAACCCCAAAATAACAAAAATGGGAGTAACGTTAATTGGGGCTCCCTAAAAAGTGGACTTATATTGATTATTTTCGGTAGGAATATTTGATACCCAATGACAACTAAACGTAGCAAATTGCAGCAAATTCGGTTTAAAAACTTGTCAAAAGTCCAATAATACCGAATATTTGGCGGTACTGTTATATGGGTACTATACCAATATACCCCATTTGCAATACCAACAGTCCTAGGAGTAATATCAATGCCAGTGCAACATTTCAAAATTATATCTCAAATATTGCGATCTCTACTTTATTGGGTCTCCAGTGAATTGGGTCTCGGGCGTTTCAAACGGAATGACATGTTTAATATACACTCCACCTTATGACCCTGTCCGATATAGTATCTTTCCTCTAGAAATTCAGACCTTCAAAGAAATCCAAACCTTATTTAATTGTAATATATCAATTTGCTCCGATCCTAAATGCCAAAGCTATGATCTTTGCTTTGTACCAAATCACAAATATCGATTGCAATACAGCAAAATTACAATTAGCTAACTAATAATCAATTATGTGACAGGTGTTGTGAATGACGTGGGAAAACTGGAACTCCTTAAGAGAAATATATTGAACTCTGTTATGATTTTAGCAAGCGAAATTTCGTTTTGAGAATGCAATTATTATATTTCAATTTTATCGTATTATGAACTTACAATGGAATTGGTAATACAAATTTGCTATGAGACAAGTTCGATGTTCTTCTCAAACAAGTTTTCAAACAATTGGTACAAAATGATGCAGTAATTAACCACCGTTGACTACTGCATTGTTCCTAAATGAATGATTTGAGCCCTTAAGTGCATTGTAAGGAAGCTAAGAGCCTTTGACCACACATTAACGTGGAAAAGGAATGTAGAGGAACGCTATAAGAGGGGCCTAATAGCACTTTACTCATGCAAGAACTCCCTAGGAAAGATCTGAGGATTAAAATCAGTTGTACGATAGGTTGATCTTGTGGTAGTAGGCAATTGAAAACCGAATACATTTGTACAGCGATTGGCATCTCTCCTTATAACTTTGACCCTCTGCAGTAAACCCCAAGCTACTCTGAAATTAATCCTTAATCTCCAACCATTGAACCATTTGCTTAAGTTCCAAGCAATAACACAGGCTCTCTGGGACTCATAGAAACAGTATCGTGCCAGACACCGCACTTTGGACTGTGTTATAGCCTTTAACATGACTGGAAATTGGTCTGCCAAAAAGGGTTGTCCATTTTGTGGTTTCAAAAGTAAACCTAAATAAAATATATAACATATTTTTTCATGATATATCTTTTTATCCCTAGGAAAATCTGAGGATTAAAATCAGTTGTACCATAGGTTGATCTTGTGGTAGTAGGTAACACTGTGCAGCATAAAATCTTGAACCAATCGAGACCCCCAAAATCTTGAAGCTTGTGATGGTGGAAGAAAATCCCTAGCTGGGTTTAGCATTATTAGCTAAGGTTTTTTTTTAAATTAATTTTTAAAATTAGCACAATTTTCAAATAATACATATACTATACCCCCAAATATTATTGATTTTTTACACTTTTCCAAGTCTATATCCAATCTTTCTACCAAAAATAACACTGTGAACTATTTGAAATATTGCTTTTCTCTCTTAAGCAATATTTTTCCTTTTCAAATAATTAGATCTAAAAATTTTCTCTTGAGATAAAATCAATGAAACAACACCATCATACTGAAAATAGCACAACTGCAAAAAAATTAAAATTTCGACATACTTTTTCCATGTTTAATTTTTACTTCAATTTTGTACCTATTTATTGAAAAAAGCATAGCAATTTTTATTTCTATAAACATACAATTGGGAGTGAATTTCTTTGGTTCATCTTGATGAATTTGTGAGGCTATAACTATGTGAAGGAGTCAACCAATGAAATCGGGGTTTTAAGAAAAGTTGTTTGATTTGCTATTGGCTATCTTCTTGTCATATACTGTTTGGCCGAGTCAGTAGCAGTTTTTGAAAAAAGTGTGAAAAACATGGAAAAAGTATGTCTAAATTTTAATTTTTTGCAGTTGTGCTATTTTCAGTATGATGGTGTTGTTTTATTGGTTTTATCTCAAGAGATCTAATTAAGAGGAAAAATATTGCTTAAGAGAGAAAAGCAATATTTCGAATAGTTCTCGAGATATAGACTCAATAATAAGTACGTATTATTCAAAAATTGTGCTAAAATCCGCCCCAGTCGAATATTTTAAAAATGAATTTAAAAAAAACCTTAGCTAATAATGCAAAACCCAGCTAGGGATTTTCTTCCACCATCACAAGCTTCAAGATTTTGGGGGTCTCGATTGGTTCAAGATTTTAAAGTTGAAAAATGTGTCACTGTGTAATCAATACGGGTCCATTTTTTGGATTGGCTCCATATTAGGGTAGACCCATTTTTCGGTATTTTGGGCATTTTAGACACGTTTATCAAGAGAATCAGTTGTAATTTTGTATTTTGGATTCACTTTGACTATCAGATCTGCCTACGGAAAATTATCAATATTGGCTTATGTTTCGGGGTAGCCCCTATATAACGGTACCCACCAATATTCGGTATTTTGCTGGTTTTGAACACATGCACAATTGTTGTTTTTTTTTTCCTTGTGGTATGATAGTTAATGTTCTTACTAAAAATGATCAATATTTATACTCTTCTTTTTAGGGAAACTCCCATATAACGCTACACCCTAAAAATCGGTATTTTTGAGAGCTAGAGTACGAATTTTAACCGATTTGGTAGACAGTCAGTTCTGGGAGGCTGACTTTTATACAAATTTGTGTGGTGTATATATAGGTCCAAGTTTTGATACAAATCCACATAAATGTTCCTAATTTCTCATGGATAACTTGACATATCTTATTCTTAGTAAATAACAAATAAATTAAAAATGTCTCATTTATGTTTTTCAACTGGTGTGAAAATTGTTCTGTATGGCATGATTTCCAGGACGTATTAAAATAATGATCTATTTCATTGCCATTGAGGAGTTCGCTAGACGACGGTCACAGTCGACTGATTTGCCGATTGAAAGATATGTAACACCATCTATTGGCTACTGTGTGAGCAAAGTCCGCAAGATCTACTTCGAGAAAGCTTGAGGAGTTTGGGTGCAAAACTTCAAATATATGTAGCCGGAATTTTCACGACAGAAAAAAATCAAACTCACTGTAGTTATCATAATAAGTCACTGCAGGATTAGGTCTCTCACATCCAATTGGAACATCAAGCCAGTGGTACCGACTGTTTGGATAATATTGATAATATTAATACTCTAACCCTCTTCTGCAGAGTTGTTGTTGTTGTAGCAGCCCTATCGCTTTTACACAATGGGCTGAGGTGACGGACGTTGGCCGAGTAAGACTCGGGTCGTTTCGGATCCTAGACCCCTCTGTCGTCGAAACGTCTTCTGCAGAGTCGGTATTTTGGGTGTTATAGTCGCATTTTTCAAACGAAAAGGCTCTAATGTTGCATTTCGGAAACTTAGAGGCTGCCATACGCCTTCGCAGAAAATGAACCCTACATGTCCATGCTTTGACGTAGCTGCCCAATTTTAGGGGTATTTTGGGGGATATAACCGCATTTCTCAATCGAAAGGCCATAATTTTTGAAGATTTGGAAGCTTGCAAACATAAAAGCCTTCGAGGCTTTTGAAGACTAACATATATACAGAAAACTATCAATACAGATCCACGTTTTGACGTAGCTCCCATATAAAGGTCCAGCCCAACTTTCCGCTTTTTTTATTTTTTTTGATGAATTTTCTAATCTAAAACTATAATTTGGGATATAAGGATTTAGGAGGTTCACATAAGTATATGCCCAAAAAATTATCCATATAAGTTCATGTTTTGACATAGCCCCCATATAAAGGTCTTGTCCAATTTTCGGTTCGTTGTAAGGTTCTAATTTGGCATTTCAACGTTTTGGTACATATTCTTTGCAGAAAAGACCTGCGGGAAATTTGGGCTGTAATTTGGCATACAATTCTACATCGATTCCATATAAAGGTTCCGAGGATTCTAACTGAAAAAACTTTAATTTACCATTCCAGGTTCTTATTAAAAAAAATACTTCTCCCCAGAAATCAATATAGGTCAATGTTGGTAAATACATACAGTGTGATCGCTTAATTTTTGCTATGCTCAAGTTCCTAGTCTAACCTACCGGCAGACAATTTACTTTGTCTCTAAAATAGATCCTATATTTGGTGGCTGAACATCGAATAATCTAACATATGTCTCTTCTTGAAACTATACGAGAACATCAGGGGTACTCTTTAGTTTCAAACCGATTTTTTCTGATTAACAATTAAAGTATGGTTCCCAGCCGAAATATAGGTTTCTTTTGCCTGGAATGTTGTAAAATCTTTGCCCATGCAGATATCGACTTGAGGGTAAGAATTACCGTACGATAAATACGGATCAGAATCCGTGAAATCATTCGGGTAATAAAACCAAAATTTTGTCCAATACCAATATCTAATATATGTCCTTTGCACTTAGCTCCCAGCCGAAATATTGGTTTCTTCATAATTCTGCCCAATATCAATACCTAATATTAGTCCTTTCAACTTAGCTCCTAGAAGAGGAAGTTTTTATTTGTTTTGGGTCATTCCATATGAAATATGCCTTCCCATCAATTTCTTGTTCAATGCCTCCCGTAACTATAAAGTAGCACAATTATTTGCATGATAAAAAATGCAGCTACCATGAAACTAATATTGGTTTTTCGATACCCTTATTTAGGTGACGCATGTCTGCAAAATTACGACAAGGCAACGACGACAACAACAAAATATTTGGAAATCAATGGTCGCATTTTTTTTGCTGCAACGGTCTTATAACAGTTTCAAGTGTTGGAAAATATGACAAGACAGCAATAGGTTAAATATAAGACAATAGACCAAATAATAATTATATATGACCGTAGTTACATACTAACATGCACACACACTCACACACACATATCAAAATATATAGTTATATACGAACAATTACAATATACATAGTTACCAAAGAGGGGTAATTGAAGCCATTGTTTAGTTAAAATAAATGCAGAAATTAATGCACCACTGCTGTGGAGGGGAGCCAGGGGGAGGTATAACATTGCCCCACTACCATACTGAGGAGGGCTTGCCCAGACAGCTGCTGCCGTTGCTGCTGTTACTTCTGATGATGTTGATGTTTGCCGGTGACGATCAAACCACGGAGAGGGCTTAGAGCATATTGCATTTTAATATTCGCCTCAGCTGCACCCAATGCAACGACGATGCCACGACGCTGAGACTATCATTGCCAGTATAAATAATGCCACAGTTCGGCTACTAGACATCAAAAGCAATTAAGCTCTCATACAAATAAGATCACAATCTTGTAAAATTGAATTCTAAACCAAAAAACAAACCAGGCAACATGAAATATTTCGTAAGTTTCGTGATGTGAAAATCAAGAGAAAAAAACAAAATAATTTAAATTAAAGGATTAACAAGGATAATAAATTATAAAAAGTGTTTGCTGATGAGTTCTAATGTTCTGTGCCTCTGCGTCTTGTTTTCCTTTCAGAGTGTTTTGTGCATTTTTGTCATCTTTGCTTTGGCCGCCAGCTATGCCGCCTCAAGTGAACCCAAACAATCCGAAGTAGATGCCTCCTTGGCCGAGAAGAAAACCGAAAAACGTGGCATTTATGGATTCGGTTATGGCCATGGTTTAGGTTTAGGCGGTTATGGTGGATATTATGGCCACGGTTTGGCCGCTTATCCTCATTATGGTGGTTATGCTGCTGTCCATCATGGCTATGCTGCTCCCTATTATGGTGGTCATGGTTACTATCCTTATCATCATGGACTCTATCATTAGGAGGCCCTGGCGGGGGAGATTTACAAAGATGCGAGTTTGTGAAACAGAATGAAACATTTGTATATAGAATCAGTCCAAAGGATATCATTTAAAGATGGGGCCAGTTTGTGTTTCCAAGAAAAAAAAAACAAATAACTCAAATAAAATTTTTAATTAACAACATCAGTGTAAGGGGAAACAAAGTGTATAATAAAAATATTTTTGTAAATAAAAGTAATACTTTTTGGTAAAATTAAAAACAACGAGTAAAATTCGGAATATGATTGATTTTCGAAAAATCCTAAAACGAAAAATAGGTATGTTGTGATAAACTAATATCGATACTATGCTATAAATCCCGAAATTCAAAATTAATTCAAATTTTACAGAATTCCGGCGGTGCAGACATTATGGCTATACTAAAGGGTTTAAAATAATGCGACCGATATGGGAGCAATATCCAAATTCGAACTCAGTCCTAATAAAGGGTGATTTTTAAGGGAACCCCACCCATTCTCGATTTTAATTTTTCAAGATTTTCAATGGGCTGGTAAATCAATACCAATGCTTGTTAAGGTTTGTAACTTTGCACATATATATTTGAAGATTTAAAAGAGAAGAAAAATAATTAAAAAAAAAATTTTGTTGTCGTTTTGTTGTTGTTTTTTGTAATTAAAGAAAAGTCCTTATTTTTGATGGCGGGCACGATAACTCCTCACTGGAACATCGGAATCCGAAAATTCCAACGGTGTTAGAAAGAGTACATGTCTGGCTCTCGTATGAACTAGGATTATTGACTTCGCTCTAAAATTAACAAAATGACGGACCTTTGAAAAAATATTTTTGGAAAATCGCCGATTTTTGACCAAAAACCAAGTTAAAAAATAAGGAAGATCTTCACCGATTGGCTTTATCCTAGTTCATACGATAGCTATATACTCACAGAGAAACGTGTAAAAATTTGCAATCGATTGGGTTATTAGTTTTTGAGTTATCGTGCCCGCCATTCGCAAAAGAGAAAAACGCGTTTAAAGTTTGAGAAGCCCTTTAGCCGTCACCTGATGTTGACACAATAAATTGGCTATATTTTCAAGAGTTCTTGAGATTTTCACTTGAAATTTTGTAGGGACATTCTTGAATTAGTGTAGAATCGATTTAATTAAAAAAATTTGACCCCGAGAATGGGGGGGGGGTCCCCTTAAGAGCAAATGAGGTATATCGTTTCACGTATTGGAGGTAATTTGGCATTCCGAGCTTTTGGGTGCTAACATACATCTATGCAGGCAGTCCCCATATAAAGGTGCTTAAATGATCGGTATTTTAGGGGCTGTAATTTGACATTTAAAGTTTTTGAAGGGCAAACAAGATCTTTGCAGAAAATCTTCGATATAGGTCCATGTTTATACCCTTCACCACACTGTGGTACAGGGTATTATGTCTTTGTGCATATGTTTGTAACAGGCAAAAGGAAACGAGTTAGACACATGGTTCCTTTTGAGGATATGCATAGAATCACTTTTTAAGTCGATTTATGCATGTCCGTCCGTCCGTCTGCCTATTGTAAACAAAGTACAGGTCGCATTTATGATCCGAATTGGATGAAATTTGGCATAGGTCACTTATTTGGCCCAAGGACGAACCCTATTGGGAAAAATCGGTTCAGATTTATATATAGCTCCCATATATATTTTCGTCCTATTTAATGTAAATGGTGCACCAAAGTCCCTATCTATATTATTTGATTAGCACGAAATTTGGTACATCGTATTGTATTAGGTTTAGAATGATGTGTGTTAAGTTTCCTGAAAATCTGTCCAGATTTAGGTACAGCTCCCATATATATTTTCGTCCGATTTAATGTAAATGGTCTATATATCTTTCGATTTGAACGATATTTGACATAGCGTAAAGAATTAGGTACAGAATGATGTGTGGTAAGTTTCCTGAAAATCTGTCCAGATTTAGGTACAGCTCCCATATATATGTTTTAGTCCGATTAAATGTAAATGGAGTACCAAAGTCCCTATTTATACCCTTCACCACACTGTTTATCTTTTGATTTGCACGATATTTGGCACAGCGTACTGAATTATATCTAGAATGATGAGTGTAAAGTTTCCTGAAAATTGGTTCTGATTTTTATATAGCTCCCATATACATATATTTTCGTCCGATTTAATTTAAATGGTGTACCAAAGTCCCTCTTTATCTTTTGATTTGCACGAAATTTGGCACAGCTGGATTAAGTGTAGAATGAGGTTTGTTAAGATTCCTGAAAATCGGTCCAGATTTAGATATAGTTCCCATATATACATTTTCGTCCGATTTAATGTAAATGGTGTACCAAGGTCCCTATATATTTTTCGATTTGCACGAAATTTTGCATAGCGCAATGAATTAGGTCTGGAATGATGTGTGTTAAGTTTCCTGAAAATCGGTTCAGATTTAGATATAGCTCCCATATATATATATATATTCTTCCGATTTTATGTAAATTGTGTGTCCGATTGCCACACAGTTTTGTACAATGAACAGTAGTTAATCTCTGGTAAATCTCAATGAAATCCATTTTCATGTTAATGGTCCTTCAAAAATTCGACGTCTTTTAGGATTCATCAGTTGAATATGCCAAAGTGGTGAAGGGTATCATATAGTCGGCCCCGGTTTGATATAGCCCCATATTAGGTTAGGTTGAAATGAGGGGTGATTTATGTATACAATCATATAATATGATATACACTTAAGCCTGTACGTGGTCTGTTGTGCGCTCTAGAGAAGGCAGAATGTTAGAAGAAGTCAGCTTTAGATTATGTTTCCCGAAAAGTACCATTTCATATGAATTGGGTTCGGAAGCTTGAAGAGGCTGGGAGTGAAATAGGAAATGTTCTAACGTTTCGCTGTCTTCACCACACGCTCTACATCAGTCGCTTCCCTCGCATCCAATCTTGTGTAAGTGGGCCTGAAGGTTGTTATGTCCTGTGAAAATATCTGTCAGTTTGCGGATTTTCTTTTCGATTAGTATTAAAATTTGCTTCGTCGTATTCACATTTGGGTCTCCCCATAAAATTGTTGTGTTTTTTTTTCATAGTAGCATCTGTAGGACTACACTATCCTTCACCGAATCCCCAACTGATGACATTTGTTTTGTTTATGACGACACAGAGGTAGATGAAATCTCTGATTACCTCAACGTTGTAGTTTTCAAGATTCAGAGATGGTCTGAGTCTACAACAATTACTGCTAGACCTACTTTGGCAGATTCCTTATAAATTTGGCAAAGGTGGCTGTTATCGTCCGCAATGTTCGACTAATTATGTCGATGTCATCGGCGTAGGCTAGTAACGTGTGTAGTTTGGTGCACAGAGTATCATGTCTGTTCACCTGTGCATCTCGTATGATCTTTTCCAGCATGATGTTAAAAAGGTCACACGACAAACTATCGCCTTGTATGAATCCTCGTTCGGTATTGAATGGCTCCGGGAGATCCTTTCCGACTTCAATTGCTGACCTTGTTCCAGGATTTGACCACCTGTCTTGAATAGTTCGATTGGTAACCCATCGACACCTGCTGCTTTATTGTTCTTCAGCCGATTGATTGCAATTGTGACCTAATCTCGACTAGGTGGTATTGGTTCTGGGGTATTCTCTTCACCGCTACTATTTGATACCAGAAGCTTTTCAAAATGCTCCTTTCAGATCCTCAACACACTGTCTGAATCTGTCACCAGGTTTCCTTCTTTATCTCTGCAGGAGGATGTGCATCCGCCAAAGCCTCTAGTTTGGTGTTTTACTCTTTGGTAAAATTTCCGGACTCCTGTACATCTCGATTAGCTCACGCTCTCTTTTTCCTCGTTATTTCTTCTTCTTTTTTGAAAATACGTTTCTCCTCTCTGCTTTTGCTGCATTTTTCACATCAGTAGCATTACGACATTTCTGATCGTACCATGGATTTCTTCATGGTACTCAAGTTTCGCTTTTGTTGCAGTCTGTAAGGATTGGACAATTTTTTGACATTGTGCTTATGGATTATCGGGACAAGCAGTTCTTTCTTCCAGCGGTTGAGTAAGTTGAGCGGAGTAGGCTTCTGCTATCAGTTGTGTTAGCAGCTTGTCGACGTCGAGTTTCCGTCGCACCTTTGCTGCTACGTTAAGACGAGTTCAAACCTTGGCTGCTACAAGGTAGTGGTCCGAATCGATATTCGCTCCTCGGATCGATCGAACGTCTAACACATTGTATGAACGCCTTCCATCCATCACAACATGATCAATTTGACTTCTCGTTGTTTCATAGGCAGAAAGCCAGGTGGCCTTGTGGATATCGAGGTGAATCTGGTGGTGCTAACTACCATGTTTTTTAATCAACCCGATGTTTCTTATCAGAATTTTAATGTCATGGTAAGGGCAACGGTCATGCGTTCTTTCTAGGCGATAGTAAAATATGTCTTTGGTCTGCTCATCTTTGTCTTCGGTCGGAGCATGTGTGCTAATTAGACTGATGTAAAAGAATTTCGATTTTATACGGATTAAGAAATTCGCTCTTCTACTGGATTGAATCTGTAGACGAACTTTGTATTCTCATGTGCGAACATGCGGAGCATATTAGGTCACTATTGCAACGTGTGTTGAAAGTATCTACCCCAGGTGACACTACGGGGAGGTTAGTGTTGAGATGAAACAGGAACCAAGGTAATCGCTGGATTTGCCCTACTTCCCGTGAGACAGTGTTGCAAGATATTATTTATGGTTTTTATACCACCCACATATTAAGGTTCCGCTATATTTTCGATATTTGAGATAGATATATTATTTCCCATGTTCAAGATTCCAGTCCTATTGGTTTACCCTAAATCCAAATTATACCAAATTTAGTACCAATTGGTACACATAAGTACAAATTTCCAAAACTATCTACACTCCGATAGTAATCTTAAATGGTTCACCTAAATACAAATTTCAAATTGTATCAAATTTAGTGCTATTCAGTACACATTGGTAGAAATTTCCGAAACTTCCAACATACCCGATCTTAACAGTGATCCTAACACCAAATTTCAGGATTCTACCTCTATCGATTCTTCCAAAATTCAAATTGTACCAAATTCATACCTGCACATAAAGCCAAATCGGGCATAATAATTATACCCTACACAACTATGTTGTCAGGGTATTATAGCTTTGTGCAGCCCCAAGAGTTTGTAACGCCGCGAAATATTGGTCCTAGACCCACTTTTATGTATACCGATCGTCATATCTCGACTAGCTGAGTCGATCTAGACATGTGTGTCCGTCCGTCTGTCTATTATATTTTGTAAACACGATACAGGCCACAGTTATGGACCAATCTTCACGAAATTTTGCATGTAGGATGTGTTCTGGCCAATGAAGACCCCTATTGTTTTTGGTAAAGATCGGTTTTATACCTGGGGGATGAAATGGACCAAATACTTAATTTTTAACGGGTTTTCTGGTCCTTCTAGAGGCCGCAATTATGACCCAAACATCGCGAATTTTTACATAGAGAAGGGGATCGGGCCAAAGAATAAGCATGCTTGTTTTGATAAGGATCGATCAATATTTAGCGGGTCAAATGGACCTTGACTTTTCTGTGAAAAATTACAAAATTTGTATTTTATAGCGTATAGATTTACCCCTGAAGGACATAGACCCGAAAAGTTGTTGGTACATCCAAGGGCAGTGCACTTAAATATTTACAGGTGCTTATGTATTCAGATATTATTTAGTAACCATTTACCACACTAGAGGCCGAAAATATAGCGCTGATAGCTTTAAAATGTTCCATGAAGTTCCAGTTATGGTCAAGGATAATGCCTACAATTTTCGGTGGCGATCAGATAATTATATTGTGATGAAGTGGACGGAAAACTTAATTTTTTGTGTTTTTTCGAGTCGATCTATAGGCTCCAATGGGAATAAGAAGATCACAACACAAGGGATAGGAATCTGGAAAAGTAATCAGAAGGGCTGTACTGAACATTAGTAATAATTGTCGGCCTCTAGTTGGTCCAGATGGTTCAAAAATCGCGAAATATTGCCCAAGCTCATAATATAGATCCACAGAAAGTTAGTTTTTCGTGGAAGTTGTGTAGGGTATCATATGGTCGGCCCCGTCCGACTATACTGCTCCGCTCACTGGTTCCCCCTATGGACGTGTGCCTTATTGTACTAAGTTTTTCCTTTCCTTGCAATGTTTAAATTCGTTTAGAATATTTTTTTTTTGTAATTTTGAAAATGCTCGGGTTACCATTCACCCATGTTATTAAACAAAGTGACTTTAATGTTCGTCTAAAAGTCTATTCAGTATTTCCTAATAAATCTTCTTCACTATGTGAAAACAACCCCTTTTTTAACTTTTATTGCATTTCCTGTCCTTCTTATTTGCATCCCCTCCGATGTCTTCTGAAAAAAGCAAAGTGGAAGCCTAACGAAAAAAAAAAACTACAAAAACAAAGGTTGAGTAAAAGTAAAACCCTTGTAAATGGTCAGTGACGTTTGTTTCCGATGCTGCCAAAGTACGGCAAGGAAAGGGTTGAATGAATGGATGGACAGAAATTGAAAGCCATGGAAAAAGGAAGGGATCAACGAAGACGAGTTTAACAAAACAAAGGATTAACCCAAAAACAAAAATTGGGAGGCTGTAAAAACTACGAAAAAAAATGATGAATCCAAAACACAGACATCAAGGGAAAGCTTGAGGTAGCCTCAGTATTGCAGTTGAAATGTTGTTTGTGCACAAACAACAGCCACAACAACTAGAACAAGAGAAAGGGTAAAATGAAATCATCATCATCGTCATCATCTTCTGACAAGGGGTTATTCGTTGTGCGTTTTGATGGACAAATGCATCAGGACTTTTTTGTTGTACGCGAAGAATGATGATGATGTTGATGCACCATGAACATGGACACCAACCACTTTATAATTTTGAACGTCCGTTGGTTGTTCAACCCAAAAAGGGGTTAACCGAAACCGAAGACCATGTAATAAATTTGACTTTTATTACAAACTTTAATCGGAATGAATTTTCATGCAAATCCAAACTCGTTAGTTTCCTAACATTTTTTCCTCCACCAGAAGAAAGGATAGATGACGGCCGTGGTGGTGGTGATGATGATGACGGACGACAACATGTCAACAAGGATAAAAATAACTGTCTGCTTGAATAGAACGGAATGGAATATGCATCAAAAAATATATGTCCGAAAGTTTAATCACAACCACAAAGGTGAGGATGTAATCTTAATTGTCCGGCATGCCAAAGGCAAAGAGGCAAACTATTTTAACTAGTTCTGATGTGTTTTGAATTCATTTGAATAATTAAAAAAGAAACCAGTAAGGAAAGTAGTAAAGTCGGACGGGGCCGACTATATGATACCCTTCACCACTATGGGTATATTAAACAGGACTATTAGCATGTACTTGAATGAAATAAAACATGTGATATTTATCTAAATGTGAATCTACGTAGATCTATCCATAAAGTATGTAAATCGACTTCAAACAAATATAAATAGGTCATCCGTTGGGCTATGTCTGTACTTCTAGAAAACGAAACTACATAATTCTATGCTCAATTTTGTACGTTGTGCAAAATTTGATGTCAAACTGACTAACATGAGGAGTTTGAGGCCCAATTTACTTGATATCGGGCCAAATATTAAGCGATTTCAAACAAACTTGTCACAGGATACGTTATACTAATTTCAGAACGTTTTGTTCCTATTGGTTCCTTGGTGCGTCAAGTACTTAAAATCAATCTTTAATAAAAGGGAGCTATATCTAAATGTGGACCGATTTTCACGAAACAACGCAGACATCAATCTAGGCTCAATTCAGTACGTTATGCCAAATTTCGTGCAAATCAAAAGATATATAGGACTTTGGGGTACCATTTACATGAAATCGGACGAAACTATATATGGGAGCTATATCTAAATCTGGACCGATTTTCACGAAACTTTACATACATCATTCTAGACCTAAATGATTAGGCTGTACCAAATTTCGTGCAAATCGAAAGATATATAGGGACTTTGGGGCACCATTTACATGAAATCGGACGAAACTATAAGTGGGAGCTATATATAAGTGGGAGCTATATAGAAATCTGGACTGATTTTCATAAAACTGGACAGACATCCTTCTAGGCTCAATTAAGTACGTTATGCCAAATTTCGTGCAAATCGAAAGATATATAGGGACTTTGGTGTACCATTTACATGAAATCGGACGAAACTATATATGGGAGCTATATCTAAATCTGGACCGATTTCCACGAAACTTTACATACATCATTCTAGACCTAAATGAATAGGCTGTACCAAATTTCGTGCAAATCGAAAGATATATAGGGACTTTGGGGCACCATTTACATTAAATCGGACGAAACTATAAGTGGGAGCTATATAGAAATCTGGACTGATTTTCATAAAACTTGGCAGACATCCTTCTAGGCTCAATTAAGTACGTTATGCCAAATTTCGTGCAAATCGAAAGATATATAGGGACTTTGGTGTACCATTTACATGAAATCGGACGAAACTGTATATTGGAGCTATATCTAAATCTGGACCGATTTCCACGAAACTTTACATACATCATTCTAGACCTAAATGAATAGGCTGTACCAAATTTCGTGCAAATCGAAAGATATATAGGGACTTTGGGGCACCATTTACATGAAATCGGACGAAACTATATATGGGAGATATATCTAAATCAGGACCGATTTTCATGAAACTTGGCAGACATCATTCTAGACTCAATTCAATACGTTATGCCAAATTTCTTGCAAATCGAAAGATATATAGGGACTTTGGGGCACCATTTACATGAAATCGGACGACACTATATATGGGAGCTATATCTAAATCTGGACCGATTTTTACGAAACTTTGCAGACAGCATTCTAGACCTAAATGATTAGGTTGTACCAAATTTCGTGGAAATCGAATGATATATAGGGACTTTGGGGCACCATTTACATGAAATCGGACGAAACTATATATGGGAGCTATATCTAAATCTAGACCGATTTTCTCGAAACTTGGCAGAAATCACTCTAGACTTAATTCAGTACGTTATGCCAAATTTCGTGCAAATCAAAAGATATATAGGGACTTTGGGGCACCATTTACCTGAAATCGGACGAAACTATATATGGGAGCTATATCTAAATCTGGACCGATTTTCACGAAACTTGGCAGACATCATTATAGGCCTAAATGATTAGCCTGTACAAAATTTCGTGCAAATCGAAAGATATATAGGGACCGTTTACATTAAATCGGTTAAATATATATATGGGAGCTATATCTAAATCTGAACCGATTTTTCCCAATTTCAATAGGGTTCGTCCTTGGGCCGAATAAGTGACCTATGCCAAATTTCATCCAATTCGGATCATAAATGCGACCTGTACTTTGTTTACAATTTAACATGGACAGACAGACGGACAGACGGACAGACGGACGGACGGACGGACGGACATGCATAAATCGACTTAGAAAGTGATTCTATGCATATTCTCAAAAGGAACCATGTGTCTATCTCGATTATTTTTGCCTGTTACAAACATATGCACAAAGACATAATACCCTGTACCACAGTGTGGTGAAGGGTATAAAAAATAACATATATAGCATATTTGTATATGCGGAGATGACAGCAGGGATGTGGATAATAATAATGATGTGCCTTCGGGGGTATTTGCTAATTCCGTTTGCAACACATCGAAATAATCGCAAGACATCTACTGATCAATTTAATTCTTTGGGAAGATTCTTACTGGGTAGAACATTTTCCTACTAAAACTTATCTATATTGATCCACTTTAGTGTAGAACCCATATAACGATACAAGGAGCATGAGCAAGTTGGCTCTAATTTAATTTTTTTAGGCTCTCTTCTCCCAATATCGGTTTAAGTTTTGGCATATTTCCCATATAACGATACCGATCCATTATCGATATTTTAAAGGTTTTAGCCGCATTATCCTATCGATGTGACTGTAATTTGTTATAAAGAGGGTTTGAAGGCTGATATACAAATACAACAAATGATGCATATAGGTCCATGTTTTTACATAGATTTCATATAAGGCTAGCGCCTCTTTGCCAGTTGGAGGTTTTAGACGCATTTTTTCGGATTTTGGATGGTAAAACGCATTTGTGAGGAACCTTTCCGTTTTCGGATTATTTATACCATCAATTAGTCATGGTATTTTGAAGGTTTTAGAAGAACTTCCACTTAAATCCCCCATTTTGTTACTATTTATTATACCCTTCACTACACTGTGGCACAGGGTATTATGTCTTTGTGCATATGTTTGCAACAGGCAAAAATAATCGAGATAGACCCACGGTTCCTTTTAAGAATATCCATAGAATCACTTTCTGAGTCGATTTATGCTTGTCCGTCTGTCCATGTACAGGTCGCATTTATGATCCGAATTGGATGAAATTTGGCACAGCTCATTTGATGGCCCAAGGACGAACCCTATTGAAATTCGAAACAAACGGTTCAGATTTAGATATAGCTCCCATATATATTTTCGTCCGATTTAAGGTAAATGGCGTACTGAATTAAGTCTAGAACGATATATGCAAAGTTTCGTGAAAATCGGTTAAGATTTAGATCCCATATAGTTTCGTCCGATTTTAGGTAAATAGTCCACTAAAGTCCCTATATATCTTTCTATTTGCACGAAATTTGGCACAGCGAAATGAATAAGGTCTAGAATGATGTGTGCAGAGTTTCGTGAAAATCGGTTCAGAATTAGATATAGCAGATTTAGATTCGTTCGATCTAAGGTAAATTGTGTACCAAAGACCCAAAGGTAATTGGTACATCAAAGACCCTATATATTTTTCGATTTGCACGAAATTTGGCATAGCGTACTGAATTAAGTTTAGAATGATGTGTGCAGAGTTTCGTGAAAATCGATTCAGATTTAGATATAGCTCCGATATATATACACATATTTTCGCCCGATTTTAGGTAAATGGTGCACCATGGTGTTTTTGAAAATTCGTACTAGAACGGCACATTTTTATTTGCCAAACCGCTAGAGCTAGAACTCTTAGATTTGAAATGAGTGTCATTGATGGAATGTGGGATATTTGTGTCAACGTTTTTTTTTTTTTGGAAATTCGAACTATAAGTATCCGAAACGTACTATAATGTTCTAAATTTGGTACAATTTCGTAGCATGTGAACGTATAGAGCTATAAGCTTGAAATTTGAAATGTGACTCAAAGCTGAGAAGTAGGAGCTGGTATTGGAGGTGTGTACTCATATATACGAAAAGTGCTACATTTGGTACAGTTTGAATTTGGAGGAAGGGATGGAGTTGGAATCCTGAAATTTGAAAATTACGTTATCGTCAGAGTGCTGGATCGAGATATGTAGGTAGTTTTGGATATTTGTACCTATATGTACGAAAAGTACTACATGGTACAAGGTTTGTACAATTTGGATTTGATTGAACTGATAGCTGGAGCACTGAAATTTAGAAATAGGATTACTATTGCATTGTAGAAGGTTTGGGAATTCGTACTTATGTGTGTTCAATGATACTAAATTCGTACTAAATGGTATTAAATTTAGTACAATTTGGATTTGGTTGAACCGATAAGGCTATAGCATTTACTCGCTAACGGAGTAGCGGGTAAATGCTATTTTAATAAAATAAATTTTAAAACATATCATATGGTCTTATTTCTTTTATAGTAAAACCAAAAATATTGCAAATTTACACTGTATTTGATATTTTTACCACCAAAAATATCAACTTGCATCCTTACTTACTTTACTTGCTTGACCTTGACCTTGCTTTTGAGTTGTTTGCTCAGACCATAGTAGCATCGGTTGGCCATTACTATCCATTACCATTACTCATAATCAATTTGTTCAAAGGTGGCTGTTACCGCTCTCAATGTTCGGCCCATTATGCCGATGTCATCGGCGTAGGCCATTTCTGTTCACTTTTGCCTCTCGTATGACCTTTTCCAGTAGGATGTTAAAAAGGCACACGACAAACTATCACTTTGTCTGAATCCTCGTTCGGTATTAAAGGGCTGCGAGAGGTCCTTTCCAACTTTAACTGCTGATCTTGTGCCTGTTAAAATTATCCTGCATAGCCGAATTAATTTTGCAGGAATGCCAAACGCAGACATGGCTTTATACACCTCTGAACGGATAGGGCTGTCGAATGCGGCTTTATAGTCGACGAATAGGTGGAATGTGTCGATGTGTTTTTCGTGGGTTTTTTTCAGGATTTGGCGCAGAGTGAAAATCTGGTCAATGGTGGATTTGCCAGGTCTGGAGCCACATTGGTATGTCATTGACCATTGGCTTCAGTCGTTCACACAGTACGCTGGATAGCACTTTATATGCGATGGGAAGGAGACTTATTCCTCTATAGTTGGCACATATCGTCTTGCCTCCTTTTTTGTGCACGGGACACATGATGCTGAGGTTACAATCATTGGGCATGCATTCTTCTAGCCAAATTGTACTAATCAGCTGGTGCGTGCTTCTTACCAGCATCTGATCACCAGTCTTGAATAGTTCGGCTTGTAACCCATCGGAACCTGCTGCTTTATTATTCTTCAGCCGATTGATTGCTATTCTGATTTCATCTTGGCTAGGTGGTATACACTCTATACCGTCATCTGTTATTGGTTCCACTTCACTGCTACTATTTGATACCAGAAGTTTTTCAAAATGCTCCTTCCAGATCCTCAGTACGCTGTCTGTATCTGTCACCGGGTTTCCTTCTTTATCTCTACAGGAGGATGTACCTGCACCAAAGCCTTCTGTTTGGTGTTTTACCCGTTGGTAGAATTTTCGGACTTCATTCAGGCTCCTGTACATCTCGATTTGCTCACGCTCACGTCTTTCTTGCTCTTTCTTCTTTTTTTCTGAAAATACTTTTCCCCTCTCCCCTTTTCTCATGCCGTTGTCTGATGTTTCTTCATGGAGGCTGAATTTTCCGACGGTGAGGCCAAAGATATTTTCATTTCCGATTTTTGCATTAAAATCTCCTAGCAGAATTTTATTGTCATGGCCAGGGCAACGGTCATATGCTGTTTCTAGGCGCTTGTAAAATATGTCTTTGGTCTGTTCATCTTTATCTTCGGTCGGAGCATGGGCGCAAATTAGACTGATGTAGAAGAACTTCGCTTTTATACGGATTATAGCAATTCCCTCATCTACTGGAGTGAATCTGGAGACGAGATGTTTTATTCTCCTGCAGTAATCATCTGATTTACTTACGTCAGTCCCTTTCCATCGCATTTGCTGTAAGGCAATATTATCGGCTTTGTACTTCTTGAGTACATCCGCCAAAGCGAACACTGCGCCTGTTCTGTACAACGTGCGCACATTCCAAGTGCAGATTCGCAGATCGTGGTCCGTTATACGTTTGCGGGGGTCGTCAACATTAGGGGGGTTTGATTTTCTTTTTCTTTGCTTTTTCATATTAGGAGGGGTTTTCCGAGAGTGGGCAACTAACCCGACGCCTCAACCCATTTTTGTAGTTCTTATGGGTGAACTCGCGGCACATAATAGCTCACTATTTCATCGGGTGATGAAAATAGCTCCCCAGGTGGCACCGCGGGGTCAGTGTCCACAATTGAGATGAAAGAGGGACTAAGATAAGCCTGGGCTTCGCCATGTTAAAGCCAATCAGAGCCGTTGGTTGGTATCAATCATCCCCTACGCCACCCATGAACTTGCATCCAATTAGGTGTAAATGCTCGTTATACCGATAAACGACTGTTCCGTTATATGGGACTTAACGTTGGCCGATGTAGCTCATCTTCAAACTTGACCTACGTGCAAATAAAAGGTTCATCTGTGCAAATTTTTATACCCTTCACCACACTGTGGTACAGGGTATTATGTATTTGTGCATATGTTTGTAACAGGCAGAAGGAAACGAGATAGACACATGGTTCCTTTTGAGAATATGTATAAATCACTTTCTAAGTCGATTTATGCATGTTCGTCCCTCCGTCTGTCTGTCTGTCCATGTTAAATAGTACAGGTCGCATTTATGATTCGAATTGGATGAAATTTGGCACAGCTCATTTATTCGGCCCAAGGACGAACCCTATTGAAATTGGTTCAAATTTAGATAAAGCTCCCATATATATTTTCGTCCGATTTAATGTAAATGGTGCACTAAAGACCATATATATCCTTCGATTTGCACGAAATTTGGCATAGCGTGCTGTATTTCGAACGGGTGTCTGATTAATTTTACAGTACGGCGTATCGAATATCTTCTATCAATATGGCTATAAATCGTTTTCAATAAATTTGTCCCACGCAGACGACTTTAAATATGCCCGTATGAAATTAAATTTATCATAGGTTGCAGAAAGACATGAGTATGTTCCTTCGAGGGAACATTGACATGCGATTTTAAGGATACATATCGACGCCTCCGAACCATAGTATGTTAAGTCGACTTAGCATGTTTTAAAGTTCTTTATAGTACGGTCCTTAATTTAAATTCACTGAAATTTTGGTAATCATCGGCCAATCCAAACCAAAGTTATAAGCAAAAATGTACTTAGCATGGCACGTGCGATAAAAGAAACTTCCATACTTTGAAAGCTTCTACTGAAAAACTCAGTTTTCAGACTTAGCATACTATGATTCGGAGGCGTCGATATGTACAATATACCCAAAGTGGTAAAGGGTATCATATAGTCGACCCTGTCCGACTTTACTACTTTCCTTACTGCTTTTATTTGTCTTTAGTCATGAGGATCATGATGGATGTCTAGTGTTGCCGATAATTTGATAGTAGTTTTCTTGAAGTTCCCTAGATGAACTACTAGTATGGATAGTGTTAATTGGCTTGTTCTGTGAATGATGCTGATCTTACAGCGTATTATGACTTTGTACATATGTTTGTAACATACAAAAGGAAAAGAGATAGGTTCCTTTTGAAAATATGCATCGAATTCACTTTCTGAATCGAATTGTGCTTGTCCTTGTCCGTTCGTCTGTCGTATTTATTATCAGAATGAGATTAAATTTGGACAATTTTATTTATTTAGTTCAAAGACCCAATTGCAATTGGTAAAAATCGGTTGACATTTACATATAGGTTCCATATATATTTTTGTCCGATTTTAAGTAAATTATGTACCAAAGACACACAATTTGGCCGATTCGCAAAGAATTTTCCCCAACTTACTGAAGTTTGTATAGGTATAGCCTAACTTGTGTCAAGTTTTACCATATATATCTTCGTTAGTTTTTAGGTGCACCATTTACCTAAAAGCTAACGAAAAACAAACTAAACCAAAAAAAAAACAGTAAGGAAAGTAGTAAAGTCGGACGGGGCCAAATTATTGATACCCTTCACCACTTTGGGTGTATTCAACAGGATATATAATATATGCGGGCTATGTCTGCATTTCTATAAAACGCAGTTACGTCATTCTTTGCTCATTTTTGTGCTTTGTGCAAAATTTCATATCAATTTGACAAAAATGAGGAGTTTGGTGAACCATTTGCTTTAAATGGGGAAAAATATTTATGAAAGCTATATCCAAATCCGAACCGATTTTAACGTTCGAAGTTATAATAATTTCAGTACGTTTTGAGCATATCGGCCATATTTTGGGTCTTGGTGCATTATATACATAAATCGGACACAAATATATATGGGAGCTAAAATAACTTAATGACGTTGCTCAAAATCTTATGCCTACAGGTCGTGTTGTGGGTCTTTGGTTCATTATTATATATATATAGATCCTTTTGCCTGTTACAAACATATGCACAAAGACAAAATACCCTGTACCACAGTGTAGTGAAGGGTATAAAAATTAAATTTTGCATAATTTACCGTTTGATTTAATTTTAATTTTCAGTTTCTTGCCAATGATACTCTAAAAATAGTAAATGCACACGGTGTAAAAAGTTTTAAATACAATGACTTTAAATTTGATCTTAACTTAATTATATCTCTCGAAATATTTAATGGAATTGCACGTGTTGGGAAAACTAATAATCACGCTGAACAATAAAAAATGCGAACCCCTGTTGTATCTTATGCGTTCACCACTGCATCCCTTTTTTGCTGAAGAATAATTGCAGCAACATTACGAGAACATTTTAGTTCTATTGAAAATGACAGAATGTTAAAAAAGCTTAAAATATTTTCCCCTTCTTGCTAATGGATGGGTTCCCTAAAAACACATGGGAAACTATCGACAACCTTTGGAAAACGACGTTTTGTTGCAGGGAAATCGTTTTCCGAATTATTTTCCACGCCATTCGACGGGGTTCGAACAATGCAAGTACACGTTTGTCATTCATTTATGTTTTTTCCATTTCAATTTTTTTTAATTAAAAAACATAACCCTTCGAAGCCGGGGTTAAGAATACCGAATGTGGAAACAGTTGTTGTGGCTCCTTCCTGTGTGTGTGTTAACTGCGTGAGTGCGTGCGTGCGTGCAGTCTGAACAGCCAGGGAATGGAAACAATGGAAAATGGATTTTTACAGCTTTCTGTGTCAAAATCATTTTGCATAGACAATACATTTTTTATTGGTTTGCCTTTCGCTATTGTCCTGGTGGCTTTTCTCCCTTTTTTATTTTCTTCAGTCAAACCGAACTTTAAAGGCAGCCAACCAAACAACCAACCAACCAGTCAGCCATCCATCCGTAAGAGAAAAATTGTTGTTCATTGTAGTTTTTGTTTTATTTGTTTTCAATATCTCTTTAAAAAAATGAAAGGACACGTGTCCTTGTAACAAGGAACATAGTGAAATGACATGGGAAACCATGTAAATGAATTGAAGTGAATATTGAAACATTAACAAAAAATGAAAAAGGGGGCAACATCCCTTCAACTTTTCTAGAAGCATTATAAAGAAAATGTACTTATCCTTCTGATGGAAACAATGGTATTGAGTTGAGATAGGTTAGGATTTAAAATCATGCCATTCCTTTAATAATACAAAGGTTTGAAATCTATTGCATACCCTACACCGCACTTCTCTTGGAGGGTAAAATGATATTGTAACACGCAAAAAAATTCGTCGAAGACTCCATAAAGTATATTCTAGATAAGATTAAAAAACTATTTCGAAGTAACCACGCTTCCGTGTCGCTTCGATTCAACGGCGCATAACTTCTATGCGGGTAGTGGGAAGCTCAATGAGATTCATTGAAAATCTGAGATTTTAAATAAGCTATTGCGGACAATCTGCGGGTCGTGGGAGAGAGTACCGGGAGGAAATGACCGAGTGTTTATGATACCGAGATCGACGAGGCGATTGCCAAGTTCCTATGTCCCTCCTTCCTAAAGTGACCTCGTTAACGCTGGGGCGTTAGGCGACCTCATTCAGTGTTTCAACGTTTGCCGTCAAGATGATACCTGGATGCCTCAATAAGTTTTTTAAGTCTAGTTGCAGAGTCCTTATCTGGTAAAATGCTATGCACAGGCCGACCTAAGGGCTTCTCGCAAAAATCTTCTATAGAGCTAATTCTAAAAACAAAAATCGAGCGATTTTTCGGCTGATGTTCTTGTGGTTGCCCTCAGTCTCGAACTCTACAAGAGAAGATTCAATTCAAAGTTTAAGTCCAGCTATAACGACCACCGAACCTTTTCTTTGATATTCCCAAACCCATTACTCTCGATGACATCAAAGCGAACGTGGAGAAATAGACAGAACTTCTCCTCGGAATGATAGAGGAAACCGGCTCCTTCCGTCATAGTTAGGAAAGCAATCGGATTCATATCTGGGATGACCCATACTTGACAGTCGACGACTATCCAAATGACTCCTCCAAATCAAGGTGCTGATTGTATTCGAACGAAGCCTTGTTGATATCCGGGCGCCTTAACAAGTTCTTATGGCTTAGTTACCGAGTCCTTACCATGGTAAGAGGCTACGCAATGGCTAACCTAAAGTCCTCACGCAAAAAAACGACGATCAGCGGACCTTTATTTCGATATTCAACGCAGCCATTTACACCGCTCATTGCGATGGACTTCGAAGAAATATCAATGAGACTGTGACGATCCAGGAAACGAAGCTGGATAACACCTGCAGTCTTCAGAGTTGTGATGGATACACCGTCAAGGAAGGATAGTACGAGAGGTGGATATTTAACATTCCTATTGCATCATTCTGTACAGTACAGAATTATCTCGCTCGATTTAGAGTAAGAACATCTGAAGT